>NW_024037971.1:0-118268 GCF_016077235.1 Cyprinodon tularosa | reverse complement strand
AGCTTAGATTTGGTTAGAGGTTAATCTGGAGCCCAGGATGAGCCGAGCTGCAGCTGAGCTGGGCTGAGGGCTGGACCGCCGCTGCAGCAGAACCATCTGGCCTGCAGGATGCTGGACTCTCACCCACTTCATTCAGATCACAGATTTTACTCCTTAATAGTTTAGTTTTTGACATTTTGCTTCCAGAATGTTCCGCTGGGTCTAACATGGAGCTGCCTGTTCAGGATCTGAACCAGAAAGAGAAGAAAATCGAGCTTCATGCCCACAGAGAGCTTCAGCTCCTCATGTAGAGCTTCAGCTCCACAGGAGGAGCTGAAGCTCTACAGGAGGAGCTGCATCAGCATCGGGGGAAATGTGGAAAACAGAAACCCAGGAGAAGCATCAGCCTCAGGTTCTCAGGCAGATTAATCCACCTACGCCTGACCGCCTCCATTTTGCAGAAATGTTATCGTACAGTATTGAGCTCCACACTGAGGGGAGCCATGTTTAGTGATTATCTGGCATCGACTTTTCCTATTTTGTTCATAGAAAATAAACTAATTCTCAGGAGTTCCTGGAATGAAGTGGGACCAGTATAATATTTCCCCAGTTTTTCCACAGAAAACGAAAGTAAAGAGTAGAAGAAAGTGAGGAAGATGGCAGCTGGAAAGAAAAGCGTCTGATCAGACAGAGAGGTGCAAGAAAACATTAAATAAATCCATCGCTTCGCCTTAAACCTCTCAAAGCAGATCTGTGAACATTCCTCCACTGCACAAGGAAACAGATCTATAAACTAGAACTGATGCATCTACAGCATAAATACTGAGCTGCTACCGTCAGCCTCAGAACAGGATGCAGCAGCGGAGGAGAGACCTGCTGCATGGAGAGCAGGTGGAGAGCAGGTGGAGAGCAGGTGGAGAGCAGGTGGAGAGCAGGTGGAGAGCAGGTGGAGAGCAGGTGAAGAGCAGGTGAAGAGCAGGTGGAGAGCAGGTGAAGAGCAGGTGGAGAGCAGGTGGAGAGCAGGTGGAGAGCAGGTGAAGAGCAGGTGGAGAGCAGGTGAAGAGCAGGTGGAGAGCAGGTGGAGAGCAGGTGGAGAGCAGGTGGAGAGCAGGTGGAGAGCAGGTGAAGAGCAGGTGGAGAGCAGGTGGAGAGCAGGTGGAGAGCAGGTGAAGAGCAGGTGAAGAGCAGGTGGAGAGCAGGTGAAGAGCAGGTGAAGAGCAGGTGGAGAGCAGGTGGAGAGCAGGTGGAGAGCAGGTGAAGAGCAGGTGAAGAGCAGGTGGAGAGCAGGTGGAGAGCAGGTGAAGAGCAGGTGGAGAGCAGGTGGAGAGCAGGTGAAGAGCAGGTGGAGAGCAGGTGGAGAGCAGGTGGAGACACACTTGGTTTTACTGTCAGACGTTCTTTCTGAGATCGCCGTCGTTTTTTTCAGCAGCGGCAGTTTTATTGGATTCAAACTTTGGAAGCTTTGACTGGAAAATAAACAGCTGGGAAACAAATCGGTGCTTTGTTTACTGAACAAAGAGTCAAAGAGAAGAAGGTGAAGGACTTCCTGCTTTTATCTGGAGACGTTCATTTCTATCTGACTGGTTTGTCTGACTGTGGCTCTTTGATCCAATAAATGACTAAAATTATGACTATGACTAAAACCAACTAATGTCATATTTAAAAGGTGCAGTAGGAGATCTTCTCTGATGCATTTGTCCATGTGGCTTAAAGATCCGCCCACAGCCGCTTAGCAAGTAGTGAGACAGAAGGTCTGGAAGTGAAACTAAAATAATTGGTCCCCGCTACAGCGAGAGATCAATGAATCAACCAATCACAGAAGACGGTCTGTGCTCCACTATTGGTTCCTGACACATCAATCATGGTCGTCTGCGTGTCCCTCCTCTCTGTGCTCGTACCCTGACACATGAACAAATCGACACCCCCAATGCTCGTGCAGGACGCCATGGCTGGAAGCTAGCCGCCGTTATGCTACGTTCACACCTAAAGCAGCAGGAGCAGCAGAAACGTGCATTCTGCTTCATTTTTGATGCTTGTAGCAGTTTAGTTCTGACGCGCGGCTGAAGCATCTTTGCTGCTCTAGCTGCACTGTGGTAAAGTGGGTCTGATGCGCGGTGGGCGGAGCTACCCTATCCTTTCTCTGCCTGGAACAATGGCGGCTATATTAGCTGTGATCAGCGGGTAGAAAGTAGTTAGAATCTATGTTGAAGTGAGAAAGTCCTCCTGAAAACATGGTCTGTGCAGTCAGTTCATCCAGATTACCATCCTGCCTTCAAAGATTATTTCTCTGTGGGAGCCGCTCAGACCCCCACATACCGGCGCTGCGCTGTCACTGGGAATCCCCAGCAGCAGCTGCCTCAGGCCCGCTCGCCTCTCCAGGGTTTTCCCCTCCTGTTGGTGGCGGCTGGAAGTAGATGTTAGCGTTTTTCAGGTCTGTGCTACAAACTGCAGGCAGCAGGATAATAAAAGCCAACATATTCTACCGGCAGGTTTCTACATTTGAAGTTAATTTAGGCGTTAATAAACTGTTTCAGAGGATTGATCATAGCGCTCTGCATCAGCAGGGCTGCGTCTGACTCCCTGCCAGCTCCCAGATCAGCGACGCGCTGCTCTAAACGCTGCGGGAGCTTTGACTGCGCCATGATGCATCATCCATTAACTTTGCAGGTAAACTAGCTGCTCCTGCTGCTTTAGGTGTGAACGTAGCATTATGTTGTTGTTAGCTCGTTCATGTGTTTTTAGGGCGTGGTTTGGAGGGAGAGGCATGGTTGCGTATTTTCAAAAATAAAGCTCGCTGAAACCGTTTTTCCAAGATCTCCTATGGCACCTTTAACCAATAGCAGCCTTAGAGTAAAAACAGTCAATGTTTTTAAATTCAGTAAAATCTGGGTGGAAAGGTCTGAATATCAGGCGGTTTATCTCCCTGGTTCGCTGGTTAACCCTTTAAAATGACCTCCATCGGGGTTCCTGAGGGTCGGTTGCAGCAGAGCGGCGGCCTCTGATGGAGCTGCTCCCTCCCTGTGAGAACCTTCAGCAGAACATTTCAGGTCAAAGATGAGCTTCGTCCTCCTCTTCCTGCTGCTTCCTGCGCCCCCCCCCCCCCGGGGCCGTGAGTCACGCTTGGCTCTGAACGCCGTCCAGTTGCTGCTCCAGTTTCCCAGCTTCTCTAAACAAACATCAGCACAATCTTGCTGGGTTCTTCCAGGATTCTTCCTGGCTCCTTCTTGGGTTCTTCCTGGCTTCTTCTTGGGTTCTTCCTGGCTTCTTCCTGGATTCTTCCGGGCTTTTTCCTGGGTTCTTCCTGGCTCCTTCTTGGGTTCTTCCTGGCTCCTTCTTGGGTTCTTCCTGGCTTCTTCTTGGGTTCTTCCTGGCTTCTTCTTGGATTCTTCCGGGCTTTTTCCTGGGTTCTTGCTGGGTTCTTCCTGGATTCTTCCGGGCTTCTTCCAGGATTCTTCCTGGCTTCTTCCTGGCTCCTTCTTGGGTTCTTCCTGGCTCCTTCTTAGGTTGTTCCTGGCTTCTTCTTGGGTTCTTCCTGGCTCCTTCTTGGGTTCTTCCTGGCTTCTTCTTGGGTTCTTCCTGGCTTCTTCTTGGATTCTTCCGGGCTTTTTCCTGGGTTCTTGCTGGGTTCTTCCTGGATTCTTCCGGGCTTCTTCCAGGATTCTTCCTGGCTCCTTCTTGGGTTCTTCCTGGGTTCTTCCTGGGTTATTGCTGGGTTCTTCCAGGATTCTTCCTGGCTCCTTCTTAGGTTGTTCCTGGCTTCTTCTTGGGTTCTTCCTGGCTCCTTCTTAGGTTGTTCCTGGCTTCTTCTTGGGTTCTTCCTGGCTTTTTCTTGGATTCTTCCGGGCTTTTTCCTGGGTTCTTCCTGGGTTCTTGCTGGGTTCTTCCTGGATTCTTCCGGGCTTCTTCCAGGATTCTTCCTGGCTTCTTCCTGGCTCCTTCTTGGGTTCTTACTGGGTTCTTCCTGGGTTATTGCTGGGTTCTTCCAGGATTCTTCCTGGCTCTTTCTTGGGTTCTTCCTGGCTCCTTCTTGGGTTCTTCCTGGCTCCTTCTTAGGTTGTTCCTGGCTTCTTCTTGGGTTCTTCCTGGCTCCTTCTTAGGTTGTTCCTGGCTTCTTCTTGGGTTCTTCCTGGCTTCTTCTTGGATTCTTCCGGGCTTTTTCCTGGGTTCTTCCTGGGTTCTTGCTGGGTTCTTCCTGGATTCTTCCGGGCTTCTTCCAGGATTCTTCCTGGCTTCTTCCTGGCTCCTTCTTGGGTTCTTCCTGGGTTCTTCCTGGGTTATTGCTGGGTTCTTCCAGGATTCTTCCTGGCTCTTTCTTGGGTTCTTCCTGGCTCCTTCTTGGGTTCTTCCTGGCTCCTTCTTAGGTTGTTCCTGGCTTCTTCTTGGGTTCTTCCTGGCTCCTTCTTAGGTTGTTCCTGGCTTCTTCTTGGGTTCTTCCTGGCTTCTTCTTGGATTCTTCCGGGCTTTTTCCTGGGTTCTTGCTGGGTTCTTCCTGGATTCTTCCGGGCTTCTTCCAGGATTCTTCCTGGCTTCTTCCTGGCTCCTTCTTGGGTTCTTCCTGGGTTCTTCCTGGGTTATTGCTGGGTTCTTCCAGGATTCTTCCTGGCTCCTTCTTAGGTTGTTCCTGGCTTCTTCTTGGGTTCTTCCTGGCTCCTTCTTAGGTTGTTCCTGGCTTCTTCTTGGGTTCTTCCTGGCTTTTTCTTGGATTCTTCCGGGCTTTTTCCTGGGTTCTTCCTTGGTTCTTGCTGGGTTCTTCCTGGATTCTTCCGGGCTTCTTCCAGGATTCTTCCTGGCTTCTTCCTGGCTCCTTCTTGGGTTCTTCCTGGGTTCTTCCTGGGTTATTGCTGGGTTCTTCCAGGATTCTTCCTGGCTCTTTCTTGGGTTCTTCCTGGCTCCTTCTTGGGTTCTTCCTGGCTCCTTCTTAGGTTGTTCCTGGCTTCTTCTTGGGTTCTTCCTGGCTCCTTCTTAGGTTGTTCCTGGCTTCTTCTTGGGTTCTTCCTGGCTTCTTCTTGGATTCTTCCGGGCTTTTTCCTGGGTTCTTCCTGGGTTCTTGCTGGGTTCTTCCTGGATTCTTCCGGGCTTCTTCCAGGATTCTTCCTGGCTTCTTCCTGGCTCCTTCTTGGGTTCTTCCTGGGTTCTTCCTGGGTTATTGCTGGGTTCTTCCAGGATTCTTCCTGGCTCTTTCTTGGGTTCTTCCTGGCTCCTTCTTGGGTTCTTCCTGGCTCCTTCTTAGGTTGTTCCTGGCTTCTTCTTGGGTTCTTCCTGGCTCCTTCTTAGGTTGTTCCTGGCTTCTTCTTGGGTTCTTCCTGGCTTCTTCTTGGATTCTTCCGGGCTTTTTCCTGGGTTCTTCCTGGGTTCTTGCTGGGTTCTTCCTGGATTCTTCCGGGCTTCTTCCAGGATTCTTCCTGGCTTCTTCCTGGCTCCTTCTTGGGTTCTTCCTGGGTTCTTCCTGGGTTATTGCTGGGTTCTTCCAGGATTCTTCCTGGCTCTTTCTTGGGTTCTTCCTGGCTCCTTCTTGGGTTCTTCCTGGCTCCTTCTTAGGTTGTTCCTGGCTTCTTCTTGGGTTCTTCCTGGCTCCTTCTTAGGTTGTTCATGGCTTCTTCTTGGGTTCTTCCTGGCTTCTTCTTGGATTCTTCCGGGCTTTTTCCTGGGTTCTTCCTGGGTTCTTGCTGGGTTCTTCCAGGCTTCTTCCTGGCTCCTTCTTGGGTTCTTCCTGGGTTCTTCCTGGGTTCTTCCAGGATTCTTCCTGGCTCCTTCTTGGATTCTTCCTGGCTCCTTCTTGGGTTCTTCCTGGCCCCTTTTTAGGTTGTTCCTGGCTTCTTCCTGGGTTCTTGCTGGGTTCTTCCAGGATTCTTCCTGGCTCCCTCTTAGGTTGTTCCTGGCTTCTTCTTGGGTTCTTCCTGGCTTCTTCCTGGGTTCTTCCTGGATTCTTCCAGGATTCTTCCTAGATTCTTCCGGGCTTCTTCCTGGGTTCTTCCCAGGTTCTTGATGACACTGAGTCAAATGTTCAGTAGGGGAACAGTTTAGAAGGAAAAGCTGCTCATGAATCTCTTGGTATGCTGCACTAAGGCTAGGCTAGGCTAAGTTACCTGCCTCTTGTCCCAATCATGACCACACCCCCACTCAGTATACACAGCCTATCCCCACACTTAGCCCCGCCCCTCAGGATCTCCTCCAGGTTGCCACCTACAGGCTGTAGTGAAAACTTCTCCTCCTAACCTAAACTTCTCCTTGGTGTGTTGGTGAGGTCCAGTGGCTCGTCCTTTCAATGCCTCCCATGCCTCCGAGTCCTTCAGCCATGGACTAGACTCCAACATGTTTCCATCTCTGTCCCTTGTTTAATGAATTAAAAGTCAACATGTATGGGTTGCTGTGGCGTTGCCATGGCAGCCAGATGCCTCATTTATAGATGCAGGCGTTCAGTTATAGGCACCCATTGAGGATTCAATGGCAGCCATTGTTCAGGAGCTTTGGTGAGTCAGAGGTTGAGGCGAATGTGCAGCTGCACTTGGCAGAACCAGAGGGAGATGTGATGCACCGGCAGCTGGAGAGACTTTCAGTCTCTGCTCCTTTTCCTGGCCCTTATCCACTGGTAGACATATTGAAGGAGGCCACATAGGAGCATGTTTGCAGGTAGGCTGACAGAGACCTGAGCTCTGTTCGCTGACAGAATGAGCCGCTCCTCTGTTGGTGAGAGGAGCTTGTTTCCATGTAGGAAGAGGAGCGGCTGCAGCCATGGGAAAAACAAGAAAGGGAACAGATGAGCTTCCAAACCAACGTGGTTTATGGAAATATGTGTTCACCACCACATCGGCTGCTGGTGAACACTTTCCACCACAGAGGCTTGTTGAAGAAATATGTTGGAGACATGTGGGTGTGTTTCCATCTTCAGCAGGAGAACCTCGACTCACATGAGTCGGTTTCTTTCTTTTGGAGCAGAAACCCCCTGAAGGAGGCGACTTTAGGATACATGTCAGCTGAGCGCTGCTCCCAGGACAGAAGCTGGTCTTCAGCTGCTGACGGCCAGAACATCAGTGACTGTCTGCAGGTTGTAACACCAGCTGACCTTTGACCTTTATGCGCCATAAGGGAGAAACTGGAGAAAATAGAGGAGAGATGCCTCCTCAGAACATTAAAACTGTGGCGCTAACAATGACCATAAAAAGTATTCACACCCCAGCACTTTGTTCCACATTCAATCCCGTTTCAAACATGAGGAACCAACAGACAGACGCTCCTTCAGAACATGAAGACAAGGAAGGATAAATCTGAGAAGTGTGGAGTGCTGCAGCTCTTTCTCCACCAACCTGAACCTCTCAGATCAATCATCCTCTGCTTTCCTGCTCTCTTTCTCTTGACCTCCATCAGATGTCCGACTTCTTCACCTCTTGCTTTCCCTCCAGTCTCCTCCTCCTACCTCAGATCTCTTCCGTCTTTCACCTCCTCAGTCTCAGTAGGAGGAGGTGAGGAGTATCGCTGAGCCTGAATGGCTCCTTCAGTTCTCCTCCTGGCTTTTGGTTCCCTGTTGTTTGTGTTTACAGGAGGCAGCCATGAAAAAGTCCACTGCTGGTTGCTTCATCATGGAGTCTAGTGTTCATCCTCATGTCAGGATCGCAGCCCCGGTAGCTGACCTAATTACTCCGTTCATTCACCTGCCGTTCCCTCCCCGCTCTGTAATTATCAGTGATCTTATTCACCTGCCATTCCCCCCCCACTCTGTAATTATCAGTGATCTTCCGTAAAAATTCAAAAAATATCCACTGGACTTGGTTTTCAAGATTTGAAGACGTTTCTCCACCTCTCCAGGAAGCTTTCTCAATTCAAATGTCTGGATCCGCAGTGAGTTTGAGTCTTATATAGACAACGCCTTGTATCGCTTGGAAACATGCAATAGAAGCCGATGAATGGGTCGTTAGTTCCATCGTTAGCCTGTAATATCTGAAACTGTCTATGATTCTAGGGGTCGGTCGTTAAAGGGGGGATTGTCATTAAGGGGGGGATTGTCTCCTGTAATACCTGAAACCTGTCTATGATTGTTAAGGGTTGGTCGTTAAGGAGGTATTGTTCACCGGCTGGAGCGGGTAGGTCCCTCGTTCCTCTGTGATGGGGTGGGGGGTTTGGTGATATCTGGAAGGGATCATGTCTATGATTGAATTGTATGTTTTTGGAAGCTGGAATCTGAGTCCACCACCTCTGTTTAAAGTTGGTTTTTCTCTCTTAACATAGATGGCTTCCTTCACGCCCCTCTCAAACCACCTATTTTCTTTATCCAGAATATGGACATTCTGGTCCTCAAAAGAATGTCCTTTGTCCACAAGGTGTAGGTGTACTGCGGAGTCTTGTCCAGAGGCGGCCGCTCTTCTGTGTTGGGCCATGCGTCTGTGGAGAGGTTGTTTGGTTTCTCCAATATAAAGATCAGAGCATTCCTCGCTGCACTGAACAGCATATACCACTCCGCTAATATTTGGTCTGGGGGTTTTATCTTTCGGATGCACTAGCCTCTGTTTAAGGGTTTGGTTTGGCTTGAAATGTACTGGGATCTTGTGTTTGGAGAAAATCCTCTTGAGCTTTTCAGACACTCCAGCAACATAAGGGATTCTGATGTTTTTGCGTTTAATTTTCCCATCGCTGTCTTCTGTTGCGTGTCTTTTGGATTTCCTTGCTGATTGCAAGGAAGCAAGGAAATCAGTTTCAATCAATTCAATCAATTCTCCAAACACAAAATCCCAGTACATTTCAAGCCAAACCAAACCCTTAAACAAGACAAGACAGGTATACTGCGGACAAGACTCCGCAGTACACCTACACCTTGTGGACAAAGGACATTCTTTTGAGGACCAGAATGTCCATATTCTGGATAAAGAAAATAGGTGGTTTGAGAGGGGCGTGAAGGAAGCCATCTATGTTAAGAGAGAAAAACCAACTTTAAACAGAGGTGGTGGACTCAGATTCCAGCTTCCAAAAACATACAATTCAATCATAGACATGATCCCTTCCAGATATCACCAAACCCCCCACCCCATCACAGAGGAACGAGGGACTTACCCGCTCCAGCCGGTGAACAATACCTCCTTAACGACCAACCCTTAACAATCATAGACAGGTTTCAGGTATTACAGGCTAACGATGGAACTAACGACCCATTCATCGGTTTCTATTGCATGTTTCCAAGCGATACAAGGCGTTGTCTATATAAGACTCAAACTCACTGCGGATCCAGACATTTGAATTGAGAAAGCTTCCTGGAGAGGTGGAGAAACGTCTTCAAATCTTGAAAACCAAGTCCAGTGGATATTTTTTGAATTTTTACGGAATGACTATGACCTGGATGACTGAGAACCTTCATCAGCATCAGTGATCTTAATCACCTGCTCCCTCTGCTATACATACGGTTCAGCCCAGCTATCAGGGCCAGGCCACTATTTTTCTCTTCTTTGTTTATTCGTGTTATGTTTTCGTATCAGGTATTCATGTCCGTTTTCGAGTTCTTTAGTTAAGTTGCTGTTTCATGTTGCCGTCCCATTGGGCCAGTGGATGGAGATGGTTTGGTATTTGTCTCCTTTCTCCACATCGTGTCCGGCTCTTCTCTGTTCCTCAGGGTTTTTGCTCGGAATGCATGGGAGGTCAGTTTTAAGTCCTGTAAGCCTGGCTCCAAGGTGGAGACCAGTTTAAAGTTCTGCAGTAATTCCGGTACCATGTCTTGTCTATGTTCCTTTCACTGAGCCCGCCTGTCTCCATCTGAGCGTGTTTATCTGACCATGGAGTTCCGATCCTCTGTCCCTGTTCGGATCTGTACCTCTGGGGGGGCTACAGACTCCTGGATCTCATAACGGTTCGGTTCTGAACTGTTTCTCTGACCTGGATCGGTCTCCTGCTTGATCGCTGGGGTTACTGCATTAGGGACATTCTGGGCGGCTCTGAGCCATACACCGTTTGGTCTTCCATCAGTTGATCCTTCCTTCCTCTGAGAGGATGAAATGAACTGTTGAACCAGGTAAGTGACTCACTCTGATAATCATCTGTCAGATGGTTATCAGAGTGAGTCACTTACCTGTGTTTTTCCATCTAGAGTGTCAGTGATTCGGCGGTGCCCCGCCCGCCTCCTGCAGCTGCTGCGGTTCACTTATCCTCAGCAGCCCGTGTTTCAGTTCCGTTTTATTATTTTTCTGTCACTAAACGTATCGAAACTTCCTGCTATCCGACTGGCCTTGAATTCTGGGTCCATCGGTCCGGTTCACATCAAGGTTCTCTCTGGTTCCCGAGTCCAAAGACAAGAGTGATGGTTGACTGACAGACCCCTTCATCATCGTCATCATCATCATCAGCATCATCATCATCTTCGTCATCATCATCATCATCATCATCATCATCGTCGTCGTCGTCGTCGTCATCATCATCATCATCATCAACATCATCATCATCATCATCATCATTGTCAGCATCGTCATCATCATCATCATCATCATTGTCATCGTCGTCGTCATCATCATCATCAACATCATCATCATCGTCATCATCATTGTCATCGTCGTCATCATCATCATCATCACCATCATCATCATCATCATCATCAGTGCATCAACTGAGCTCTCCTTGTTCCTCCTTTTTCTCATTACCTTTGCAGCGCTGCCTGGTTCTGATCACACCGGTTTGGATCAAAGTCATAACGATGTTGTGTTGGACCGAACATCTCCACAGCCAGGGAGCGTTGGAACATCTCCACAGCCAGGGAGCGTTGGAACATCTCCACAGCCAGGGAGCGTTGGAACATCTACACAGCCAGGGAGCGTTGAACATCTCCACAGCCAGGGAGCGTTGAACATCTCCACAGCCAGGGAGCGTTGGAACATCTCCACAGCCAGGGAGAGTTGAACATCTCCACAGCCAGGGAGCGTTGAACATCTCCACAGCCAGGGAGCGTTGGAACATCTACACAGCCAGGGAGCGTTGAACATCTCCACAGCCAGGGAGCGTTGGAACATCTCCACAGCCAGGGAGCGTTGGAACATCTCCACAGCCAGGGAGCATTGGAACATCTCCACAGCCAGGGAGCATTGGAACATCTCCACAGCCAGGGAGCGTTGGAACATCTCCACAGCCAGGGAGCGTTGGAACATCTCCACAGCCAGGGAGCGTTGGAACATCTCCACAGCCAGGGAGCGTTGGAACATCTCCACAGCCAGGGAGCGTTGGAACATCTCCACAGCCAGGGAGCATTGGAACATCTCCACAGCCAGGGAGCGTTGGAACATCTCCACAGCCAGGGAGCATTGGAACATCTCCACAGCCAGGGAGCGTTGAACATCTCCACAGCCAGGGAGCGTTGGAACATCTCCACAGCCAGGGAGCGTTGAACATCTCCACAGCCAGGGAGTGTTGGAACATCTCCACAGCCAGGGAGCGTTGGAATATCTCCACAGCCAGGGAGCGTTGGAACATCTCCACAGCCAGGGAGAGTTGAAAATCTCCACAGCCAGGGAGCGTTGGAACATCTCCACAGCCAGGGAGCGTTGAACATCTCCACAGCCAGGGAGTGTTGGAACATCTCCACAGCCAGGGAGCGTTGGAATATCTCCACAGCCAGGGAGCGTTGAACATCTCCACAGCCAGGGAGCGTTGGAATATCTCCACAGCCAGGGAGCGTTGGAACATCTCCACAGCCAGGGAGCGTTGGAACATCTCCACAGCCAGGGAGCGTTGGAATATCTCCACAGCCAGGGAGCGTTGAACATCTCCACAGCCAGGGAGCGTTGGAACATCTCCACAGCCAGGGAGCGTTGGAACATCTCCACAGCCAGGGAGCGTTGGAACATCTCCACAGCCAGGGAGCATTGGAACATCTCCACAGCCAGGGAGCGTTGAACATCTCCACAGCCAGGGAGTGTTGGAACATCTCCACAGCCAGGGAGCGTTGGAATATCTCCACAGCCAGGGAGCGTTGAACATCTCCACAGCCAGGGAGCGTTGGAACATCTCCACAGCCAGGGAGCGTTGGAACATCTCCACAGCCAGGGAGCGTTGGAACATCTACACAGCCAGGGAGCGTTGAACATCTCCACAGCCAGGGAGCGTTGAACATCTCCACAGCCAGGGAGCGTTGGAACATCTCCACAGCCAGGGAGCGTTGGAACATCTCCACAGCCAGGGAGAGTTGAACATCTCCACAGCCAGGGAGCGTTGAACATCTCCACAGCCAGGGAGCGTTGGAACATCTACACAGCCAGGGAGCGTTGAACATCTCCACAGCCAGGGAGCGTTGGAACATCTCCACAGCCAGGGAGCGTTGGAACATCTCCACAGCCAGGGAGCGTTGGAACATCTCCACAGCCAGGGAGCGTTGGAACATCTCCACAGCCAGGGAGCGTTGAACATCTCCACAGCCAGGGAGCGTTGGAACATCTCCACAGCCAGGGAGCGTTGGAACATCTCCACAGCCAGGGAGCGTTGGAACATCTCCACAGCCAGGGAGCATTGGAACATCTCCACAGCCAGGGAGCATTGGAACATCTCCACAGCCAGGGAGCATTGGAACATCTCCACAGCCAGGGAGCGTTGAACATCTCCACAGCCAGGGAGCGTTGGAACATCTCCACAGCCAGGGAGCATTGGAACATCTCCACAGCCAGGGAGCGTTGGAACATCTCCACAGCCAGGGAGCGTTGGAACATCTCCACAGCCAGGGAGCGTTGGAACATCTCCACAGCCAGGGAGCGTTGGAATATCTCCACAGCCAGGGAGCGTTGAACATCTCCACAGCCAGGGAGCGTTGGAACATCTCCACAGCCAGGGAGCGTTGGAACATCTCCACAGCCAGGGAGCGTTGGAACATCTCCACAGCCAGGGAGCATTGGAACATCTCCACAGCCAGGGAGCGTTGAACATCTCCACAGCCAGGGAGTGTTGGAACATCTCCACAGCCAGGGAGCGTTGGAATATCTCCACAGCCAGGGAGCGTTGAACATCTCCACAGCCAGGGAGCGTTGGAACATCTCCACAGCCAGGGAGCGTTGGAACATCTCCACAGCCAGGGAGCGTTGGAACATCTACACAGCCAGGGAGCGTTGAACATCTCCACAGCCAGGGAGCGTTGAACATCTCCACAGCCAGGGAGCGTTGGAACATCTCCACAGCCAGGGAGCGTTGGAACATCTCCACAGCCAGGGAGCGTTGAACATCTCCACAGCCAGGGAGCGTTGAACATCTCCACAGCCAGGGAGCGTTGGAACATCTACACAGCCAGGGAGCGTTGAACATCTCCACAGCCAGGGAGCGTTGGAACATCTCCACAGCCAGGGAGCGTTGGAACATCTCCACAGCCAGGGAGCGTTGGAACATCTCCACAGCCAGGGAGCGTTGGAACATCTCCACAGCCAGGGAGCGTTGGAACATCTCCACAGCCAGGGAGCGTTGGAACATCTCCACAGCCAGGGAGCGTTGAACATCTCCACAGCCAGGGAGCGTTGGAACATCTCCACAGCCAGGGAGCGTTGGAACATCTCCACAGCCAGGGAGCATTGGAACATCTCCACAGCCAGGGAGCATTGGAACATCTCCACAGCCAGGGAGCGTTGGAACATCTCCACAGCCAGGGAGCGTTGGAACATCTCCACAGCCAGGGAGCGTTGGAACATCTCCACAGCCAGGGAGCGTTGGAACATCTCCACAGCCAGGGAGCGTTGAACATCTCCACAGCCAGGGAGCGTTGGAACATCTCCACAGCCAGGGAGCGTTGGAACATCTCCACAGCCAGGGAGCGTTGAACATCTCCACAGCCAGGGAGCGTTGGAACATCTCACAGCCAGGGAGCGGGACATCTCCACAGCCAGGGAGCGTTGAACATCTCCACAGCCAGGGAGCGTTGGAACATCTCCACAGCCAGGGAGCGTTGAACATCTCCACAGCCAGGGAGCGTTGGAACATCTCCACAGCCAGGGAGCGTTGGAACATCTCCACAGCCAGGGAGCGTTGAACATCTCCACAGCCAGGGAGCGTTGGAACATCTCCACAGCCAGGGAGCGTTGAACATCTCCACAGCCAGAACATCTCCACAGCCAGGGAGCGTTGAACATCTCCACAGCCAGGGAGCGTTGGAACATCTCCACAGCCAGGGAGCGTTGAACATCTCCACAGCCAGGGAGCGTTGGAACATCTCCACAGCCAGGGAGCGTTGAACATCTCCACAGCCAGGGAGCGTTGGAACATCTCCACAGCCAGGGAGCGTTGGAACATCTCCACAGCCAGGGAGCGTTGAACATCTCCACAGCCAGAACATCTCCACAGCCAGGGAGCGTTGAACATCTCCACAGCCAGGGAGCGTTGGAACATCTCCACAGCCAGAACATCTCCACAGCCAGGGAGCGTTGAACATCTCCACAGCCAGGGAGCGTTGAACATCTCCACAGCCAGAACATCTCCACAGCCAGAACATCTCCACAGCCAGAACATCTCCACAGCCAGAACATCTCCACAGCCAGAACATCTCCACAGCCAGAACATCTCCACAGCCAGGGAGCGTTGAACATCTCCACAGCCAGGGAGCGTTGAACATCTCCACAGCCAGAACATCTCCACAGCCAGGGAGCGTTGAACATCTCCACAGCCAGGGAGCGTTGGAACATCTCCACAGCCAGGCCGTCGGGCTGTTTCCATCAGCAGGTGGTGTTTGTCCTCAGTGTGGACGCCAGCTCTGAAGGTATGAAGACAGAGCGCCACGTTGCTGTGGGGCATCTGGACAGATTGTTCCAGGCCTCAGCCTCCAAGCCCAGATAAGGATGAGGAATATCGAAGGAAATGATCCACAGCTGGCCTCCTCATGGCCGGCAGATCCTGTTTTATAACTCTGCGTCGGCCAACACTTCTCTTCTTTTTGCTCTCTAGATGGATTCATCTGGTTTAACTTTTGTGTTTTAGAGGCTTTATTAATCCTAATTGACCAAATAGAGATGGCAGGATTAGAACCAGGAACCCCAGAGTGTCCTTTCTGTCCCACTTTATCAGTCTGTTACATCTTCAAAGAGGAATATCTATGCTGTGTTAATGAAACAAGCCCCAATAATCATCCCTCCCCCACCGTGCTGACATCATGGTCCCGTCCATCTTGGTTCCATCCATCATGGTTCTGTCCATCCTGATCCAACATCTATCTGTCTGTCCAGAGGACTTTGTCCCAGTAGTCTGGTTTTGTCTCCATCTTGGTTCTACACAGTAGAACCTCTTTCTTTCTGCCCTCAATCAGGACCTCCTCCTGACCATCCTGCTCCTGCCTCCTTTACTCTCAGTGTGTCCATTGACCCATTAGGGGAGCACAGCGCCATCTTGATTAACCCCCCCCCCCCCCAGACACACACAGCCAGGACTTCAGTCGGGACTCTCCTTCCCTCATCATCTGTAAGCAGTTTAACACCTGGATGCAGAAACACAAACATTACCAGAATGTAAGTTAGAACTGAGTTTACTGCCATTAACCTTCAGTCATTTCTGCCAACACTAACAATAACCTGAACCTGAACTAAACTCCAGCCTTAGTCTTAAACCTGACCAACAGGAAAGCAGAAGTGAGGACCAGCAAACTGTCCTCAGTTTGATACTAAAGCAGAAACACACACACACACAGACACACCACTGCAACATCTGCTGCATCTGTCAGAGCTCTGGCATGTAGAGCAGCGCTGAGGCTCATGGCACGACAAAGGGTCGCTTCAGCACACGGTTTTACTGCTTCTCCATCCAATCAGGCTCGTTTACGGCTCTGCAGGGATTTCAGTAGAACTCCTATTGTTCTCCCTGTTTTATGAGGAGAACGAAGGAAGAGAGGAACCGACTACAGATGAGTTTAGGAGCAAAGCGGAGAAAACAGGAGGAAAGAATCCAGAATGCTGGAGCGATGGCCCAGCACAGATTAGGACTGATCCAGGGTCAGATCCAGGGTCAGATTCAGGGTCAGATTCAGGGTCAGATCCAGGGTCAGATCCAGGGTCAGATCCAGGGTCAGATCCAGGCTCAGATTTAGGGTCAGATTCAGGGTCAGATTCAGGGTCAGATTCAGGGTCAGATCCAGGGTCAGATCCAGGGTCAGATCCAGGCTCAGATTTAGGGTCAGATTCAGGGTCAGATTTAGGGTCAGATTTAGGGTCAGATTCAGGGTCAGATTCAGGGTCAGATCCAGGGTCAGATCCAGGCTCAGATTTAGGGTCAGATTCAGGGTCAGATCCAGGGTCAGATTCAGGGTCAGATTCAGGGTCAGATCCAGGCTCAGATTTAGGGTCAGATTCAGGGTCAGATTCAGGGTCAGATCCAGGGTCAGATCCAGGGTCAGATTCAGGGTCAGATTCAGGGTCAGATCCAGGGTCAGATCCAGGGTCAGATCCAGGGTCAGATCCAGGCTCAGATTTAGGGTCAGATTCAGGGTCAGATTCAGGGTCAGATTCAGGGTCAGATCCAGGGTCAGATCCAGGGTCAGATCCAGGCTCAGATTTAGGGTCAGATTCAGGGTCAGATTTAGGGTCAGATTTAGGGTCAGATTCAGGGTCAGATTCAGGGTCAGATCCAGGGTCAGATCCAGGCTCAGATTTAGGGTCAGATTCAGGGTCAGATCCAGGGTCAGATTCAGGGTCAGATCCAGGGTCAGATCCAGGCTCAGATTTAGGGTCAGATTCAGGGTCAGATCCAGGGTCAGATTCAGGGTCAGATCCAGGGTCAGATCCAGGCTCAGATTTAGGGTCAGATTCAGGGTCAGATCCAGGGTCAGATTCAGGGTCAGATTCAAAGGTTTTAAATTATAGACCTTTGAAAAAATTTCTGTTGACGAATTAATTAGACGAATATTTTTTCCAAATATTAAATCCTTCTACTTCTCTCATTTCTACGTTAAATTGAAGGTTAAGAAGCTATTTGTATTCTAGTCAGGATTTAGTTTCAGGTCCAAACAGTGAAGGTTCTGACCCTTTGACTCTTGTCCATGAATACAGAGTTTTCCTTTGGTAAGTTGTTATAAAAGGTGAAATGTTTTATTCAGGCGGTGGACTGAAGCCTTCGCTGAGCTTTCAGTTTCGCTTCAGGGAGCAGCTTTTAAACTCTGCTCCACATCTGGACTCATTTCCAGAACGCTTCAGGAAATGAAGAGTCCTCTGACCGACTGCCAGGGGTGAAAGTTCAATCCCTGCAGATCCACACAGATTCCATGTTTTCCTCGACTCGGACCTGGCAGCACTTTCAGGTTCAGACTCTGGTACCATCAGCGCTAAAAAACCCTCACAGTTCTGCATCTCATTCTCTCACTGTAAACATTTAGTCCACAGGTATTAATTTTCTAATCATATTTTCTAAAAAGTATTTTTTTCTCTGACATAATTAAGGTCAAAGTTCAAACTCAGACCTTCTGGTCCATTAAAGAGCTTCTGACATCATATTGTTTGACCTGGCTGGGTTGGTCTCTGGACTCTGAAGGTTCTGTTTTTAGGTCAGAGCTTTGGAAGGACCATCCCATAAAGCCAGACCAATCCGTTCCAGAACCAGTTCGGGTTCCTCATTGTTCTGCTGGAGAACATCTGGGGAAATGGAAGAAGATGGAGACCAGTGACCCCTCCCCTCCAAACATCTGGTGTGACTGTCTGACCGTTCTCCAGGTGGACCGCTGCCTGTCCAGCCTGAAGGTACTGTCTGGTTCTGTCAGGCTGTTGCTGCAGCTAGTTTGGTTCCTGGACTGTTCCTGAACATCAGAACCGGATCTTTTCAATAAAACGACGGCGCTTTGGATCAGTTCCTGTTAGAACCAACTTTAGCCCAAAGCTAATCAGCAGAGTCCCCACAGAGGAGCCGTTAACTGGACCTTCTGGGTCAGAAACATGCAAACTCTGCTTTCCCTAAAGAGGAACATGTTCATGCAGAGAAGAAGCAAACAGCTCAGCGGCTGCCTTTCATGTGAATCCTCTGCAGACTCGTGGTGGACTTTTGAACCGGGTCCTGTCAGAACCCGGTTCTCTGTGCTGAGCCATGCTAATTGGTCCCTGCTGGAGCGCCGCAGGAACACATTTCGGAGGTTTTTCTTTGCTGATTTCAGTCAAGCTGAGTTTCCACTAGTCTTCAAAGGCCCTCCTCATGTTCAGCTGAATTCGATCCTTTTCACACGACATTCGGTCGTTCCTGAGGTCTGCTTTAGGTCTGAGCAGAACACGCCGCTAATCATTTCCATCCGGCTTCATGTTCTTCCTGGGGCCCTCTTCACAAAGCTAAGAGAACGTAGTTTAACAGGAGGTCTGCTTTTAGCAAAGCAATCACACCACAGTTACCATGGTAACTGCTTCTTGCTGGGTCCCCTGGCAGGTTCCGGGTCCCGCCAGCGCTGCAGGAAGTTTTCACCAATTTCATGGTGTGAATCCTGGATTCATGCAGTCAGGCGGTCTGATTAACGGTGTTCATGATCTGCTATCAAAGCTCTACTGCAGAGCTGAACTTCATCATAGCTTCCACAGACAGCCAATCACAGCTTCCTGCTCAGGTGATGATAGAGCGATGAAGATGTCTCATTAGGCGTGGAATACCGTGGACACAACTAGCATGGCATTAAGGGCTCAACGAGAGGGTGCAGCAGTGAGAACCAGAGAGCTTCATTACTGAAGGAAGTCTAAGGAGAGCTGCATGGTGGGGCAGTGGGTCGCACTGCCGCCCTGCAACAACAAGGCTCTAGGCTTGATTCTTGCCCCTGTCCTGACCATGGATGGGTTCTCTCTGGGTACTCCAGCTTCCTCCCACTGTCCAAAAACATGATGTTAGATTAAATGGCTTCTCTAAATTCTCCTTAGGTCTGAGTGAATGGTTGATTGTCCTGTTTGTCTATGTGTTGCCCTGCGATGGACATGCGATGGTCATGTCCAGGATGGACCCCTCCTCTCTGTCCAGGATGGACCCCGCCTCTCTGTCCAAGATGGACCCCCCCTCTCTGTCCAGGGTGACCCCCCCTCTCTGTCCAGGGTGACCCCCCCTCTCTGTCCAGGTTGGACCCCGCCTCTCTGTCCAGGATGGACCCTGCCTCTCTGTCCAGGATGGACCCCCCCTCTCTGTCCAGGGTGACCCCCCCTCTCTGTCCAGGTTGGACCCCTCCACTCACCTGTAGACAGCTGGACAGAGACGCCTCATGTTTCTAATGGTTGCACGCAGCTACAGCTCCCACTGAACGACCAAACCACAGTGTTTCACCTTGATGGGTAGAAATAGTTCCTTCATGTCTCAGAGGAGTGGAGGTGACTCATTCCCACCTGTTTATGTTTGGGTGGAGGATGAAATCAGCTCTGAGCAGTTTGTTCCTGTTAGAACCATGGAAACCAACTGCAATGAAACACCGGGTCTGTTCAACGCCTCTCAGCACTCATTATGACCCAGTTAGAACCAGAACCAGGACCAGAGAACCAGAACCAGAACCAGAACCAGAACCAGAGAATCAGAACCAGAACCAGAGAACCAGAACCAGAACCAGAACCAGAGAACCAGAACCAGGGAACTAGAACCAGAACCAGAGAACGGGAACCAGAACCAGAACCAGAGAACCAGAACCAGGGAACTAGAACCAGAACCAGAGAACGGGAACCAGAACCAGAACCAGAGAACCAGAACCAGAGAACTAGAACCAGAACCAAAACCAGAGAACTAGAACCAGAACCAGAACCAGAGGACCAGAACCAGAACCAGGACCAGAGAACCAGAACCAGAACCAAAACCAGAGAACTAGAACCAGAACCAGAGAACTAGAACCAGAACCAGGACCAGAGAACCAGAACCAGAACCAAAACCAGAGAACTAGAACCAGAACCAGAACCAGAGAACCAGAACCAGATAACCAGAACCAGGACCAGAGAACCAGAACCAGAAACAGAACCAGAGAACTAGAACCAGAACCAGAACCAGAGAACCAGTACCAGAACCAATACCAGAGAACCAGAACCACAACCACAACCAGAGAACCAGAACCAGAGAACTAGAACCAGAAACAGAGAACTAGAACTAGAACCAGAACCAAAACCAGAGAACTAGAACCAGAACCAGAGAACCAGAACCAGATAACCAGAACCAGAGAACCAGAACCAGAAACAGAACCAGAGAACTAGAACCAGAACCAGAACCAGAGAACCAGTACCAGAACCAATACCAGAGAACCACAACCACAACCACAACCAGAGAACCAGAACCAGAACCAGGGAACTAGAACCAGAACCAGAGAACGGGAACCAGAACCAGAACCAGAGAACCAGAACCAGAGAACTAGAACCAGAACCAGAACCAAAACCAGAGAACTAGAACCAGAACCAGAGAACCAGAACCAGGACCAGAGAACCAGAACCAGAACCAAAACCAGAGAACTAGAACCAGAACCAGAACCAGAGAACCAGAACCAGATAACCAGAACCAGGACCAGAGAACCAGAACCAGAAACAGAACCAGAGAACTAGAACCAGAACCAGAACCAGAGAACCAGTACCAGAACCAATACCAGAGAACCAGAACCACAACCACAACCAGAGAACCAGAACCAGAGAACTAGAACCAGAAACAGAGAACTAGAACTAGAATCAGAACCAAAACCAGAGAACTAGAACCAGAACCAGAGAACCAGAACCAGATAACCAGAACCAGGACCAGAGAACCAGAACCAGAAACAGAACCAGAGAACTAGAACCAGAACCAGAGAACCAGTACCAGAACCAATACCAGAGAACCACAACCACAACCACAACCAGAGAACCAGAACCAGAACCAGGGAACTAGAACCAGAACCAGAGAACGGGAACCAGAACCAGAACCAGAGAACCAGAACCAGAGAACTAGAACCAGAACCAAAACCAGAGAACTAGAACCAGAACCAGGACCAGAGAACCAGAACCAGAACCAAAACCAGAGAACTAGAACCAGAACCAGAACCAGAGAACCAGAACCAGATAACCAGAACCAGGACCAGAGAACCAGAACCAGAAACAGAACCAGAGAACTAGAACCAGAACCAGAACCAGAGAACCAGTACCAGAACCAATACCAGAGAACCAGAACCACAACCACAACCAGAGAACCAGAACCAGAGAACTAGAACCAGAAACAGAGAACTAGTAAGTAAGTAAGTAAACTTTATTTGTATAGCACTTTTCACAGACAAAGTCACAAAGTGCTTCACATGATAACATAAAAACAACACAAGGAAAACAGATAGAATGCAATAAAAGCTATAATAAATAAGGGAATAAAACAACAGGCTATGTGCTTTGGAAGGCTAGTGAAAACAGGTGTGTTTTTAGCTGTTTTTTAAAGATGTCCACCGAGTCCAGAGAGCGCAGGGACAGGGGGAGTTCATTCCAAAGACAGGGTGCCACCGCTTTAAAGGACCGGTCTCCTTGGGTTTTAAAACGGGTCCGAGGAACCATAAGCAGGTTTTGACCTGTAGACCGTAGACTACGGACCGACGTATACGGCTGGATCAGACCTGTCATGTAGCCGGGCGCCTGTCCATGAAGGGCCCTGAAATTAAGGACCAGGATTTTAAACTTTATCCTGGAAGCAACAGGAAGCCAATGTAGGGACTTCAAGAGAGGAGTTACATGGGCTGTCCTATTTGTACGGGTCAGGAGTCTTGCAGCAGAGTTCTGGACAATTTGTAGGCGACCCAGCTCCTTCTTGCTCAGACAGGTAAACAGGCTGTTACAGTAATCCAGTCTTGAAGAGACGAAGGCATGGATGATTCTCTCCAAATCATCGTGAGAGAGGATTTTCCTTACCTTGGAGATATTGCGCAGATGGAAGTAACAGTTCCTGATCAGTTGTTTTGAGTGTAGCGCAAGGGACATCCCCTCATCGAAAATCACTCCAAGATTACGCAGACTGGATTTGGCTGAGGAACATAGATCACCCAGGTGCTGTTTAATGTCAGGGATGGCACTGTCAGGAGCAATAATGAGTGTCTCAGTCTTTTCGGTATTCAGTGCGAGATAGTTGTCGTTTAACCACTGCTGAATCCGGGACAGACAGTTTATCAGAGAGTGTAATTTGTGGACCTCTGAGGTTTTAAAGGAGCAGTACAGCTGTATGTCGTCAGCAAAAAGATGATATGCCACATCACTGTGCTGCTGGATAATCTGGCCAAGAGGGAGGAGATAAAGTAAGAAGAGAAGTGGTCCCAGGACTGAGCCCTGTGGAACACCATACTGGAGATCTCCCCGCTCAGACATCATGTCATTGACTGCCACACTGAAGCTCCTACCAGCTAAGTAGGAAGTAAACCACTCCAAAACTGGACCTGTCATTCCCACCCAATCCCGCAGCCGGTTTATCATGATGGAGTCGTCGACCGTATCAAAAGCTGCATACAGGTCTAACAGGACCAGTACCGTACAGCTTCCGGAGTCTGCAGACATCATGATGTCACTAGACACTTTCAGCAGGGCTGTTTCAGTAGAGTGGTGTTTCCGAAACCCTGACTGAAACTTGTCGTAGATGTTATGGGTCTGAAGGAAGGATGTCAGTTGGTTAGCTACCACTTTTTCCAGTATTTTGCTCAGAAAAGGGAGCTTAGATATTGGCCGATAGTTTTTAAGTTCTGACTGGTCCAGGCTGGGCTTCTTAAGTCTTGGCTCTATTATGGCATGTTTAAAGGAGCTGGGGAACACACCAGAAGACAAGGACATATTAAACAGTCTGGTGACCCATGGTCCGACTGAGTCAAAGACATTTCCAAAAAGCTTGGAGGGGAGGACCTCAAGCAAATTAGCGGTGGGGGTCATTTTAGCAGATAATTCAGCAATGTCTGCCAAGGACACTGAATTAAATGAAGACCAGGCTTGTGAGGGCAGTGCAACACTAGCTGAGAGAGAGTAAGAAGAAGGTGGGATTTTAGTCTTGATGTTTCTGACCTTTTCAGTAAAAAAGTAAAGGAAGTCGTTCCTATCTGCTTGGCAAAGCACGGAGGTGGCAGAACTAGCATGAGACACAAGGGAGTTTATAGTGTCAAACAACACCTTCGGGTTTCCTTTATTAGATGCAATCAAATGCTGAAAGTACTTAGATCTTGCTTCTTTCAGCATATCGTTCAAAGAAGAAATGAGGTCTTTAAGATAAAGTCTGTGGACCTCAAGTCTTGTGGACTTCCACAGACGTTCGGTTCTGCAGCACAGCCTTCTAAAGTCCAGAATACGTTCATTTATCCAAGGACACATCTGTGTATGGGCAGCATTTTTTGTCTTAAAAGGGGCAATTTGATCTAAAATTTTGGCACATTGAAAATTAAAAAGGTGCAAGAGATCATTGACATCCACACATTCCTGAAGACCACGAGAATCAAACAGAGCACAGAATCCTTCAGCTGTAGCTTCTGTTATGATCCTTCTTTTAGCCTTTGTAGGGGCTGGCCTAAGCTCAGGAGGAGCATTTAAGTTAAAGAAGATACAGTAGTGATCACTCAGGTGGACATCCTGGACACGGACATCTGTAACATGGAGGCCAAGTGAGAAGACGAAGTCTAAAGTATGACCCTTATTGTGGGTGGGTCCTGATACATGTTGTCTAAATCCGAATGATTCCATCAAAGATAAAAGCTCCACTGCTGGGTTGGATGTATCATCATCCAAATGCAAGTTAAAATCCCCAAGAACTAAAACTCTCTCCAGTTTAATGAGAGAGGATAAAAAATTATTAAATTCACTGATAAAAACACCAGCAGGGCCAGGAGGGCGGTAGATCAAGATGCTATAAAAAGTGTTTGAAAGACTACTTTTCAGCATTTCCAGTTCGAACGAGTAAAAAAGTTCAGTTTCAGTTATTCTGCATCTGTACCTGTCCTGGTACACAGCAGCAAGTCCATACATTTCTCCATCCTTTTGCCAAGTCTCTGTTAGGAACATAAAATCCAGACTTTCTCTGGAGAAGAGTTCACCAAGAGAGAGAGCTTTATTTGCAATGGAGCGCGCATTCAGCAACCCAAACCTCAATGTTGATGACGTCACTGTCGTACTCACTGGGCGCAACGGGATTTGTCGTAGCCAACGCTGACGCTGCGGTGTCCAGCTGTTCCAGCAGCTCAGCTGAAACTCCGTTGTTGACATGGAAGATGAGAATGATCCTGATCGCCGGGCAGCGCTTCCATCAGGATCGCGGCTCGGCGGAGGCTCGACCCAGACGGGCCGGAGCAGGGGTGGAGGCGGCGTCACGGTTCCAATGGCGTCCTCCTGGAGAGGGACCGGTCGTAACCAGCGGTAGCGTCGGGCAGAGAGAGAAGAGCCAGTAGTCCGTGCAGCATGTTTGATCTTCAGCTGGACACCAGATCTGCAGCCTCTCCTCCGCGACCTTTTCCTGGAGTTTCCTCTTATGGCTGACTCAGGCCACACAATAGAGCTCATCAGGGCGGCTTGGGTCGGACTGAGGGTTGGATGTAGACTGACTTTTTGATTTAGCCGAACTAGAACTAGAACTAGAACTAGAACCAAAACCTGAGAACTAGAACCAGAAACAGAGAACCAGAACCAGATAACCAGAACCAGGACCAGAGAACCAGAACCAGAAACAGAACCAGAGAACTAGAACCAGAACCAGAACCAGAGAACCAGAACCAGAACCAAAACCAGAGAACTAGAACCAGAACCAGGACCAGAGAACCAGAACCAGAAACAGAACCAGAGAACTAGAACCAGAACCAGAACCAGAGAACCAGTACCAGAACCAATACCAGAGAACCACAACCACAACCACAACCAGAGAACCAGAACCAGAGAACTAGAACCAGAAACAGAGAACTAGAACCAGAACCAGAGAACTAGTACCAGAACCAGAGAACTAAAACCAGAGAACTAGAACCACAACCAGAACCAGAGAACTAGAACCAGAACCAGAACCAAAACCAGAGAACTAGAACCAGAACCAGAGAACCAGAACCAGAACCAGGACCAGAGAACCAGAACCAGAACCAAAACCAGAGAACTAGAACCAGAACCAGAAACAGAACCAGAGAACTAGAACCAGAAACAGAGAACTAGAACCAGAACCAGAGAACCAGAACCAGAGAACTAGAACCAGAAACAGAGAACTAGAACCAGAACCAGAGAACCAGAACCAGCGCCAAAGAACCAGAACCAGATAACTAGAACCAGAACCAGAGAACTAGTACAAGAACCACAACCAGAGTAAAAAACAACCAGTACCAGAGAACTAGTACCAGAGAACTAGAACCAGAACCACAACCAGAGAACCAGATAACTAGAACCAGAACCAGAGAACTAGTACAAGAACCACAACCAGAGTAACAAACAACCAGTACCAGAGAACTAGAACCAGAGAACTAGAACCAGAACCACAACCAGAGAACCAGATAACTAGAACCAGAACCAGAGAACTAGAAGAGAACATCATCAGGTTGAAGATGCTGCTTGGTGATAAAACCATCTTCACCAGGAATCAGTCGGTCTAAAGGTTCTGAAACACGCACCGCTGGTTCTGGTTCTGCAGAAAGAAAGATTAACTTTATCGCAGATTAGGAACATTTGGTCATAATAACACAGATGACTGGATTTGATCATTTGTTGTCTGAACGATGTAAGAACCACTCATTGATGCTGTCCTCATGCAAACCAAAGGCCCAGATCATGACACCTCCACCTCTGTGCTGGACTCTGGAGTTTTTATCAATAAATGAGAGCGTCCATATTGTGTTAGCCCCTCCCACTTCCTGCTTCTTCAGGTGAAAATATCAGACAGTTTCTGATCTTCAGACAGCAGCAGGCAGCCGGCAGAATGAACACGGAGCAAAGCGTGATGATGAGCAGCAGGCTGGAAGGCTGGGATCTCCTGCTGGCGTGGACATCTGGAAGCAGCTGCTGCTTTGTGACGGAGGAGGAAGGAAACCATGAGGCAGTAACCTCTGAGCTCAGGTTCAGATTCTGACCCGGTTCTCCTGGTTCTGGTCCAGATACTCGCCGCTGCTCATTTTCCCTCAGCAGAGGTTGCCTAGCAACAGCATAACAGTGCCTGTCTCCCTGACCTCTGACCTGTGGGAACAGGCGGCGCCTCGCAGCGGCGGCTCTGTGGGTCGGTTTGACAGTTAGTGCTGCGGAGAAGCTCTTCCTGTTGACATTCAGAACCGCCTGCGGTCCAAAGCGAGTAGCTGGATATAAACACACGCTCACATGTATACATTACTGGCCTCATGGCAGGAGCACTGGACTCATTCCCAGTCAGTCACTGGTTTGTTTGAAGTGAACTGAAGTTTTTCCTTTATTTCTGTGGAGGAATGTTTGAGATAAATCCTGATGGTTTGATCCAAAGAAGCTGTTTACTCACCATCTGAGATCAGATGCAAACAGATATCAACCATTTTCAGCAGAAAGCTTCGCTGCTGGGGAGAGGAAGAGGACTGGAACCAGTTTGGGGTCCCTCCCCCTGCAGCTGGCATGTGGGGATCCAGGGGCCTCTGGTTTCATTGGTTGGTCCAAAGAAAGACCAGTCAGTGACTCTATGTGAGACCAATCTACTATAGAAAATGGATGGTTGTTCAGCAAAACTCCTCTAACGCTCAGAATGTCCTTCATTTCCCTCCTTGGCTTTATTCTCACACTGAATCCTGATGTTTGGCTCTGAATTCACATCTGGATGTTTCTGTCTGAGAGAGATGGAGATTAGATGGAGATGTACAGGTGAGGGTGGGAAGTAAAAAGCAGAACGTTAGTTGGTTGTTGGGGAACTCATTATTATTTACAGCAGATGTTATTCTCTGTCTTCCAGCCTCAGCATTTCCAGCCCAGATGTTCCACAGGTTCTCTCCTGTTCCTGTGAGTTCTAAGGAGGTTCTCCTGGATCCTCCAGGTGGTTCTGATGAAGGAACTTCAGGGCAGATCGGATCATCAGAACGTTTCCTGTCAGGAGATTCCTTCAGTTTTTCTCTGTGAGGATGAGGGAGCAGAGGGAGAGGAGGAAGGTGATTGGTGACATCATCGCTCGCTCTGCTCAGATCCTCACCAAACAGGGAGATGTGTCTGGCTTTCATTTGCCCCCCCGCACCCCTCCCTCCCTCCGCATTTTTTCCCTCCTTCCTTCAGAGAAAGGGGGAGGAGAGGAAGGGATGGCCTCCCTCCAGCACTACTTTGTTCCTCCCCAGCTCTGGACTCTGCTCCACACCTCCTCTGGTTGGAGACCTGGAGGCTGCTCGTGTCCCTCCGTCTGTCTCAGTGTCCTTACCTCCACCCTGCTCAGCGTCCTTCCTTGGGGGGGAGAGTCCGAGGATTTCTAGCAGGAGGAGAATGAGCAGAAGTCTTTCATAGCTCAGTATCTTTATCCTTCAGAAAAAGAGACGGTGGAGAAGTTCTGCTTCATCTCTGGGTGAGTCATGATGGGGGGGTGATAATTACAGCTCTGCACTTTCTGGCTTATGCCCCGTAAAATATACGAGATTGTGCGTTTAGCGCCGCGACCCAAACCTGTGTTTAAGTGGTGAGAGCGTCTCCAGGGCAAAAGGTGAAGGAGCAGAGGGAGCCTGCAGGGCGGCGCTCCCAGCAGGAGGAGACGCTCTGCTCTGGGCTCACATTCAGGAGGAGCAGCAGAGATGCTCCTTCCTGTCTGAGCTTCTGCTGAGTCCACTGGTAGGACTGGGAATGGTGAAAGGTTCTGGTGTAGAGCTAGAAGTTTCCACAGCAGCAGCAGCAGCAGAGCCCCTCCCTGCAGGGATCCAGGGGTGGAACATCTGAGGACGACGCTGTTTTCCAAACTGCTGGCCAAATTGGAGGAATGTATGGATGCCAGGCTGACTGGTTTTACTGGGCGAGGTGTGAGTCACTGGGTGGGAGGTTCTGCCTGGATTAAACTAGTTCTTCTATTTGGACCCGTTATTTGGAGCTGCTGCTGCTGGAATGAGGAGGAGGCTAATAAATAACGGAGGTTTGTGTTTTACGGCGTCTCCAGTTTCCAGTTTTTTCCCCGTTGATGAAGCACAGATGTTTGGAAGGTTGGAGGAGCTTTTCTGAAGGTGAGGAAGATTCCTGGATCTGAGCGACTAACAGCTGGAACAGCTGGATCCTTCATCTCCTCGCTCCGATTGGCTGCTCCGCTCAGAGCGCTCACAGGTGTCAGACGCTCTAACGCCCCCCCCCCCCCCCCCCCCCCCCCCCCCCCCCAACAACACATGGGGGTTGGGGGGGGGGTTCCTGTAATCTGCAGCTGCTGGGTTTTCAAATGAGCCTCCATCAGAACCGGGTCCCTTCTGGTCTAGAACGCCTATTGGCCGGGGTTCCCATAGAGGGGGCCAGGGCCCCCTGGGGGGTCCCAACACAGTTTCCACAATCAGAAATTCCTGAGTTATATACAGGAGAAAAATACAACAAAATACATAAATGAACCATAAGATATTTACATAAGATATATATACATTTAATTTATTTATTTAAAGGATGTTATAAAGGAGAAAGATTTAATGACTCATCAGAATAAATCAATCCAGCTGTGAATCTGTTCAGGTAGAAAAATGAGTGAAAAGATTCATCAGGAATCTACATCAAAGCAAACTCTGACCCTGAAACAGAAAAATCCTAAAACCATTTAATGTACAGATGTTTAGAAATCATTTTTCAATCCCCCCCCCCATCCTTTCTCTGCCTGGAACAATGGCGGCTATATTAGCTGTGATCAGCGGGTAGAAAGTAGTTAGAATCTATGTTGAAGTGAGAAAGTCCTCCTGAAAACATGGTCTGTGCAGTCAGTTCATCCAGATTACCATCCTGCCTTCAAAGATTATTTCTCTGTGGGAGCCGCTCAGACCCCCACATACCGGCGCTGCGCTGTCACTGGGAATCCCCAGCAGCAGCTGCCTCAGGCCCGCTCGCCTCTCCAGGGTTTTCCCCTCCTGTTGGTGGCGGCTGGAAGTAGATGTTAGCGTTTTTCAGGTCTGTGCTACAAACTGCAGGCAGCAGGATAATAAAAGCCAACATATTCTGCCGGCAGGTTTCTACATTTGAAGTTAATTTAGGCGTTAATAAACTGTTTCAGAGGAGTGATCATAGCGCTCTGCATCAGCAGTGCTGCGTCTGACTCCCTGCCAGCTCCCAGATCAGCTTCTCTCATTGGTTGATGTCAAGCAGCTAAAGTTCTATGTTTCCAGCAGCTGCAGCTTCTGAAGCGTCTCAGCGGAGCAGCGTCTCATGAGTTGCTGCTCCTGCTGCTCAAAACGCGCGGCAGGAATTTTTGCTGCGCCTTAATGTGCGTCAACCATTGACTTTGCATGGAAACCAGCTGCTTCTGCTGCTTGCGATGTGAACGTAGCATTGATGACAGGGAACAAAAACACGCTAAGCTGGCAGAGCAGAGACAATAACAGGAATCAAATAATTAACTGTGACTGTATCTCCAAAACAAACGTCCATCATTAAAGTTCTCCAACTTTATCCCCATTTGAAAGAGAGAAATGTTCTTCTCCAGTGGTTCTCTGTTTCCATGGTTGTCAGGTTATCCTAAGGTCCCTGTTCTCCTTCACCAACCTGCCGGTCGCTCCATGTCTCTGCTCGGAGGTTGTTCAGGGATGCCTCCAAAGTTTCCACCTCTCTGCACAGAGGTCTAAATGTCCAAACATCAACTCGCCGCATGGTACAGTCTGGGTCAGCCTTCCCTCAGTAGATAGACTCCATAACCGTGGGCATCCATGAACAGCAGCCACACCAGGTTACGTTGCCAAAACATATGTACCTGTGCCTAAAAATCCTAGCAGGTGTTCTGTGGGATAGCAGGGACATTTCAGGGACATTTCAGGGACATTTCAGGGACAGATCAGCCGCCTCTTCTCTCCTCCCTACGGCTGGAGTCACGCGGTGAACGGCCTCCAGGCACTGAGATTTAGACGCTTCACAGTCATTTCAATTCAATTCAATTCAATTCAGTTTATTTATATAGCGCCAAATTCACAACACATGTCATCTCAAGGCACTTTACAGTTCAACCAGATCATACAGTCAAATTGATACAAAGTTTTCTATCTAAGGAAAACCAGTTGATTGCATTGACTCATTGACTCAAATACAATCCCCCACACTAAGCATGCTTGTAGCGACAGTGGAGAGGAAAAACTCCCTTTTAACAGGAAGAAACCTCCAGCAGAACCAGGCTCAGTGTGAGCGGCCATCTGCTGAGGCCGACTGGGGTTCAAGGAGACAGAAGCAGACATAGAAAAAGAAGCATAGATACAAAAGGCAACTGTCAACCAGCTCCACAGGCGGCCCCGTCCAGGAAACACACAGCCAGGCAGACGAGCTCCAAGGCAGCTCCCATGCCAGAGGACGAAGAGAGCACATCCACTCAGTCACGGTCAGAGAAACAGGACCACACTGTAAAACAGGCCGATCTCCAACATCTATAAACAAGGGTGTTGATAGAAGCAGCACAGCCGATGTTTCTTTCCAGGATGACGTCACAGCCAAACAGGAACAGACGAGGCAAAGCTACTCTGAGGAAAAGCAGAGCTTTTCAGCTTCATCTTACATCAAACCAAATGTTTTAAATGTTCTATGGTTGTGACGTATAGCTGCTATAGCCAATGTATTCAATAGCTGAAGCATCGACCAACCGTGTGACGTCACAGTTTGAGGTACTGGAACATGGTGGCGCCCTTACTGAAAAATTGAAAATGATTGACAATAGTGATACACAATCTGATGAGGTAAGGTAATTTGGTTCAGTCTTTCATTTTCACTTTAAGGGCTTATTGGGCGTGATCGTGGACATTCCGCGTGGAAAATGAGCCCTCCGTCATGTTGGCTGTTTGTCCCTGGTTTTGTTGGGTCTTTGTCCCTAGTACTGTTGAGTGTATGTCCCTGGTACTGTAGTTTTTTTTTTTTGTCCCTGGTACTGTTGGGTTTTTGTCCCTGGTACTGTTGGGTTTTTGTCCCTGGTACTGTTGGGTTTTTGTCCCTGGTACTGTTAGGTGTTTGTCCCTGGTACTGTTGGGTCTTTGTTACAGGTATTGTTGAGGGTTTTCCCCTTGTACTGTTTGCTGTTTTTCCCTGGTGGTGTTGGGTCTTTGTCCCTTGAAGTGTCGAGTGTTTGTCCTTGGTACTCTTGGGTGTTTGTCCATGGTACTGTTGGGTCTTTGTTCCTGGTACTGTAGGGTTTTTGTCCCTGGTACTTCTGGCTGTTTGTCCCTGGTACTGTTGGCTGTTTGTCCCTGGTACCATTGGCTGTTTGTCCCTGGTACTATAAGGTTTTGTCCCTTGTACTGTTGGGTCTTTGTTCCTGGTACTGTTGAGTGTTTGTCCCTGGTACCATTGGCTGTTTGTCCCTGGTACCGTTTGCTTTTTGTCTGTGGTACTGTTTGCTGTTTGTCCCTGGTACTGTTGAGTATTTGTCCCTGGTACTTCTGGCTGTTTGTCCCTGGTACCGTTTGCTTTTTGTCTGTGGTACTGTTTGCTGTTTGTCCCTGGTACTGTTGAGTGTGTGTCCCTGGTACCATTGGCTGTTTGTTCCTGGTACTGTAGGGTTTTTGTCCCTGGTACTTCTGGCTGTTTGTCCCTGGTACTGTTGGCTGTTTGTCCCTGGTACCATTGGCTGTTTGTCCCTGGTACTATAAGGTTTTGTCCCTTGTACTGTTTGCTGTTTGTCCCTGGTACTGTTGAGTATTTGTCCCTGGTACTTCTGGCTGTTTGTCCCTGGTACCGTTTGCTGTTTGTTCCTGGTACTGTTGAGTGTTTTCCATGGAACTGTTGGGTTTACTTTTTGTTAGTAGTTGAAAAAAGTGTCTTGTGATGGAAAAAGAACTTTGGTATTTGGAATTACAGAAAAGACAAAAGAAACTTAATTTCTCTATAAAGACATTGCTGTTGTTCCACGGTGATGAAGAGGATGGTTTTCCATCATGTTCTTTATATATTGAAACATTTCCCTCTGTATAATCACACAGATTTTCTGCAGGAGTTCCTGGACTAGAAAAATCATATTTGTTGTCTTTGAACTAGAGAAACATGATGATCACAGATGAAATCCTCATGAAGGCCTTGATGATGGAGATGTTTTCAGAAAGAAGAGATGGAGGCATTAGTAGCTGCAGTTTCATTTCTTTGTTAATTAATCCTGTTTGCAAACATAAGAGCGAAAAGTGAAGCAAAGTGAATCAGTGCAGAATAAAGTGAAAAGAGAATAAAGAATAAAGCGCCTGAATGTCTCTGCTGAGTCATTCTGTGTCAGAGAATCCAGAACGGTTCTGTCTTGATGTTTTTCTCTGTGGTCAAAGTCTTGGTGCTGACCTACTCAGACAAACATGCCCGGCTCTGCAGAACCGCAGCTTTGGACCTGAAATCACCGGGATTAGAGCAGCTTGGATTTCCTTGAAACTTGGTGATTTAGGACGTAGACTTGGATCATCAGAGTTGTGTTTGTGGCTGCGAGGAGAACAAATGTTCCCTCTGGTCTTCAGGGAAAAACCAAACTGTCTTTTACCAAACTTTAAAAACGCTGCAGATGTTCTGATGTTGCTTTTTGGACTTTAGCTTCTCTTTCACTCATTTTATCATCAACATTTGACCTTTTTTTAAAGCACTTATTTCTTTATATTTCTGTGTTCTATGAATGAAGCAGTGTTTTGGCGACATGTAACAGAAAACCCGGCAGGAACCAGCCTGACCCGGTTCTGCAGCTGAATCTGTGAATAATCCCAAAGAAAACACAGTTTAGCAGGAAGAAAACAGACCTTTGGCTCCGACTTTATAAGTGATGGACCGTCGCCCATCTGAACTCTATGAATGTTTTTTCCTGTTAATTAAGGACCTTCAGAGGCGTCTATAGAGCCTCTAAGACCAGAGAAAGCCATGAAAGGACTGAAAAAGCTGCAAAATTCAAAGCAGAGACAGTTTATAAAGCTTGATGAGCTTCGACTGATAGAAGGTCAGGCTGCTGAGGGGGAGGATGTCCAAAGTTCAGAGCTAGTTTAGACCTGTTGAAATATTTGGGTCAAAAAACCTGAAGCTTTGTAGAAAAAGAGGATAACGAACCATGAAGGAGGAGAAGAAGAGGTTTAAATCTGTCCAGAACGTCAGGGTCTGTTTCCTTTCTGTCCACTAGGGGTCAGCACATGTCTCTGGAAATAAACTCTTCCTTTCAGCAACTGGAGGGATTAAAAAAAAGAGCATCAACTGAACGGAGGAGAAAGGGCCTTTTTTATTTCCTGGGACATGACTTCATATCCAAATGTAGGAAAATGTGAGGCTGCAGCAGCCTGTGGGAAACTCCTGCTCTGAAACAGAACAACATAATGTGAGACTGAGCTTCTCCATCTGGGGGCCCAAACAGCTGCATTCAATCATCATCGCCTCTTCTGACTACTGATATGAACCCCCCCCCCCCCCCACCCCCCCCCCCCCCACCCCCACGCTGCCTTTTAAGGCACATTAAACAATCACTGAATCATAATCAGATCAGATCAAAGCTAAAAGTCTTAAAAGTTCAGAGCAGATTAATCAAATAAAGGATGTTTCTGGGGATCAGTCTGATGGAAAATCCCAGTTTACTTTCTAAAGCTCAGGATGTTCAGTTCACGGTACAGATCTAGTCTTACTAGATGCTTCTGAGGATCACATGGCTTCATGGGGTGAATTTCTACCTACGCTGTAGAGTCCTTTGATAAAGCTGATAGAGCAGCTCAGGTTATCCTGAGCGATCGTCTCTGCAGTGTGACTTTAACTCATGTGAGTTAGGAGAAATGCATGTTTGCTTTATTCTACATTTATTCAAATATTTAATCAGATTCGCTTTTAATCGTATTATTAATATTATAATTATTAATAAAAACAAGATCAGTTAAAGGTGTCCTATACTCTGGAACGACCTTCAGGAATACAGGTGCTGGTCATAAAATTAGAATATCATGAAAAAGTAGATTGATTTCAGTAATTCCATTTAAAAAGTGAAACTTGTATATTATATTCATACATTACATACAAACTCATATATTTCAGATGTTTATTTTGTTTAATTTTGATGATTACAAATGACAACAAATGAAAATCTCAAATTCATCATATCAGAAAATTAGAATATTGTGAAAAGGTTAAAAATTGATGGCCCCTGGTGCCACACTCTAATCAGCTAATTAACTCAAACCACCTGCAAAAGCCTTTAAATGGTCTTTCAGTCTAGTTCTATAGGCTACACAATCATGGGGAAGACTGCTGACTTGACAGTTGTCCAAAAGACGACCATCGACACCTTGCACAAGGAGGGCAAGACACAAAAGGTCATCGCTAAAGAGGCTGGCTGTTGCGACAGTGGCGTTGGATGGAGGAGTTTGCCCTGTAATCGAAGGGTTGACGGTTCAAGCCCCGACTCCGACTTTCATTGTCGTTGTGTCCTTGGGCAAGACACTTCACCTGCATTGTCTACTGATGGTGGTCAGAGGGCCCGGTGGCGCCAGTGTACGGCAGCCTCGCTTCTGTCAGTGAGCCCCAGGGCAGCTGTGGCTACAATGTAGCTTGCCACCATCAGTGTGTGAGTGTGTGTGTGAATGGGTGAATGAATGTAGTGTAAAGCGCTTTGGTCAAGTCTCCTAACTTGAATAAAGGCGTTATATAAGTACATGCCATTTACCATTTACCATTTACCATTCACAGAGCTCAGTGTCCAAGCACATTAATAGAGAGGCGAAGGGAAGGAAAAGATGTGGTCGAAAAAAGTGTACAAGCAAGAGAGATAACCGCACCCTGGAGAGGATTGTGAAACAAAACCCATTCAAAAATGTGGGGGAGATTCACAAAGAGTGGACTGCAGCTGGAGTGAGTGCTTCAAGAACCACCACACACAGACGTATGAAAGACATGGGTTTCTGCTGTCGCATTCCTTGTGTCAAGCCACTCTTGAACCACAGACAGCGTCAGAAGCGTCTTGCCTGGGCTAAAGAGAAACAGGACTGGACTGCTGGTGAGTGGTCCAAAGTCATGTTCTCTGATGAAAGTAAATTTTGCATTTCCTTTGGAAATCAAGGTCCCAGAGTCTGGAGGAAAAGAAGAGAGGCACTTCATCCATGTTGCTTGAAGTCCAGTGTAAAGTTTCCACAGTCAGTGATGGTTTGGGGTGCCATGTCATCTGCTGGTGTTGGTCCATTGTGTTTTCTGAGGTCCAGGGTCAACGCAGCCACATACCAGGAAGTTTTAGAGCACTTCATGCTTCCTGCAGCTGACCAACTTTTTGGAGATGCAGATTTCATTTTCCAACAGGACTTGGCACCTGCACACAGTGCCAAAGCTACCAGTACCTGGTTGAAGGACCATGGTATCCCTGTTCTTAATTGGCCAGCAAACTCTCCTGACCTTAACCCCATAGAAAATCTATGGGGTATTGTGAAGAAGAAGATGCAATACACCAGACCCAACAATTCAGAAGAGCTAAAAGCCACTATTAGAGCAACCTGGGCTATCATAACACCTGAGCAGTGCCACAGACTGATCGACTCCATGCCACGCCGCATTGCTGCAGTAATACAGGCCAAAGGAGGCCCAACTAAATACTGAGTGCTGTACATGCTCATACTTTTCATGTTCATACTTTTCAGTTGGCCAACATTTCTATAAATCCTTTGTTTTTATTGGTCTTCAGTAATATTCTAATTTTCTGATATGATGAATTTGAGATTTTCATTTGTTGTCATTTGTAATCATCAAAATTAAACAAAATAAACATCTGAAATATATGAGTTTGTATGTAATGTATGAATATAATATACAAGTTTCACTTTTTAAATGGAATTACTGAAATCAATCTACTTTTTCATGATATTCTAATTTTATGACCAGCACCTGTAAATGAGGTTCCTTCTAAGAACTTTCAGGTTACTTTATTGATCTGGTGGCTAACTGGAGATACCAGTGAAGCGGACTGGGAACAGACTGGAACCAGTCCTAACTCCAGCCTTCTGGAAACATGTGCCTGGTTCCCGTGAAGCAGAGGAATGATACGTTCTGGAGGAGGAACGGCGCCGCTCTGCTGCAGGGCGCTGAGCCGCCCCACTAAAGAAAAGCATTTAAATCGGTTTTCAGGTGTGAATAAATCCAGTTGGAAACTTTAGTTTAATGTTTATATTTCTGAGAGTTGAAAACGTTTCTCAGGTCTGTTAAAGGTTGTTTGGTTCAGGTTGTGGTTTCATCTGCTGCTCATGCTGACAGATCTCCGTCTTCTGTTTCTGCACAGGAACCGTCTGAGCTCGGCCTGAAGATGAGGAGGCATCGCCTGCTCCCCCTGTGCGTCCTTCTGGGGCTCCTGTTTGCAGCTTTCCCCGTTAAGCTCCACGCTCAGGATGGTAAGTTGAACCTGATCGTTTTCTCAGCACCGTTAGATTAACGTTAAAGCGAATAGCAGTCTCTACATTTCAGCTTTAAGTCGGAAATCTTTGGTCAAACATGTGACGAAGAACAACCTGGACTAAAACTGCCTGAAATCGATGCACATTTTTAAAGCCGTTCGACGTCAAACTAAAACTTTCTTCATCTTTAGTTCAGGCTTTATTTAAACGGATGTAACCAAACTGGGAAAGCTGCCACTCTCACAGTCTGGCAGAGTTTAGATCCTAATCAATCTGCTGATTATTCAAGTCAGAAATCGCTGAAACAAACCAAGTTAGATGATTAAATGTCCATGACAGACGTCTTCATGGAACCGAATGAAGAACAGGCTGATGCTGTTAGAGTGAGATAATTAGTTTAATCACCAAGTTTTTGTCTTTTTCCACTGGTCTTCTCTCCTCTGAAGACTGTGCTGAAGGTTTGGCAGCTGATGTGTACTTTCTAGTGGATTCGTCGTGGAGTATGGGGCAGGAGAACTTTGAACATGTCAGAAGGTTTCTGTTGACCTTGATCAAAGCTCTGCACCAGGTGGGAGGAGGCCGCTTTAGGTTCGCCCTCATACAGTTCTCTAGCAGACCCCAAACGGAGTTCCACCTCAACACCTACCCAACGACGCAGGACATCCTGGGACACGTTAGGGCCATGTCTTACCGCGGCGGGGGCACCCGGACCGGCCTCGGCCTGGAATTCCTGCTCCAAACACATTTGACCTCAGCTTCGGGAAGCCGAGCGACGGAAGGCGCGGTCCAGGTGGCGCTGGTCCTGACGGACGGCCGATCGCAGGACGACGTTGCCGAGCCGGCTCAGGTGCTCCGGATGGCCGGCGTGGAGATGTTTGCTTTGGGAGTTCAGGATGCGGTGGCCTGGGAGCTGCGGGAGATGGCGAGCCAGCCAGAAGATTCCCACGTGTTCAATGTGGACTCCTTCCTGAAGTTACAGGATATCATTCAGGATGTAGTAGTGAGTGTTTGCAGCGCAGTGACCCGGGTGGGGGGTGGTCCTTTGGTCAATGAGACCCCAATGGCTGGACAAGGGACAGGTAAAGACATGGCCCCATGTCAACTAGCACACTAACCTGCCCACATGTGCAGGAAGAACCAGCGGCCTGTGACATCATGGACCTCATTATTAACAGTTTTTAATTTGATCTCAGCACTATAACCTTCTCACACGCAGAATTAACTAAACTGTTTGGCAGTGATGCAGACTGCACCTCATTCTTTCCTCGAGCTAACCGCGTTTCCGCAACTAACCGTTCTTCCCCAGAGTTAGACATAACTTCACCACAGAGAATAGCGAGAATAAAGGTTTTATCTAGTTTATCTAATTATTCTGTTAAGGTGGAAATTAATTAATCAATCCTGAAATATCGACAATCATTTTACAAGATAAGGCAACAAAGTTTTATTTACCTTGTTAGAAGCTCTATTTGCCTGAATTTGGGCCAAAAGGAGGAAATTAAAATGAGACATTTGAGTAAAACAGAGAGAAGAATGTAGAGCAGGTAAAACATCCATTTTTTTAGAAAGACTTTTTAAAGATATTGTCTAAGAATGAGAGCGTGGGACCGATCTCTACGGTGTGACGCAATCAGTGAAAGAAACAGTCCAAGATGGTCGCCATGGAGGCAGAAGAAGAAATGTTTTCATTTATTCTGCAAGATGAAGGGGCGCCGTTAAAAAGCGTAACTCAGCTCCGGGTTTTCCCAGAAACGAACAAACGTCCGTCTCCAGACAAGACTCTGCTTGCTGGCAAAGAATCAGCTTAAAGAGAAAAAACATCTCAATTTAACAGAATTTAGTCCAGATAAGGATCCATGAAGGAAAGTTAACATCCTGGAAGCTTGAAAAAATCTCCAGAAAATGTTAGCGATTGAGCTTTTAACCTTAGCTAAGCATGCACCAATGCTTGTGTGTCCTGCACATGTGTTTATGTGTCCATGTGAAACATTTCCAGTACTCTGTGTTTGAAACAGTCATGAACCTGTTGGAAATCAGCCCTGGCCTGCTGCTGTGGTACGGAGGAGGAGGCGCCGTCATCTGTCGGCCATTGGAACTGAGAAATTATTGGGAATAAAGACGCAGCTGAATAAATGAACCGATAAAAACATATTTAATCAGTTAAAGATGCAGGTTATGGATGATCCACGGGTTCATGACTGATCACCTTACATCTGTAACAAGAGTCTGCATGGGAAGGCTGAACTCAAGCACAGCAGGGGTTAAATTCACGAGTTTCTTTCCAGTTTTTTAGCAGATAGTGAATCATCTAAGAGCAGCTTTAGGCCCCTTCTGATTGAAGCAACTTTCATTTATATAGTTTTATCTTCACATGTAGAGTTAAAGCATCCAAGATGGCGTGGCTCAGAGGGAGACCAGCTTAGCAGCCAACAGATGGGCGCCATCTAGTTTCTTTAAAGAGGAAAGTTCTGTTAAAACTTTAGTTATTAGAGTATTAAGTTCTGATGATAATTAGTGTTGCGTCGATGCCATTTTTTGGCCCCGATACCTGGCTGTGCAGTATCGGCTGATACCGATACCATAATAATGTAAAATAATGTCCATCATGGCTTCATGTCAAGCTTCTGCCTTCCTTTGTGACGCAGGAAAAAATCTACTACAAAGTGAATCCAGTAGAACTTTTTATTGCCTACCAGGAGTGGGTGACAATAGTTGAATAAACTTATGGCTCTCAAAATGGTATCAGTGCCCTATTTGTTGGTACTCACGATACCGATACCACCATTTTAGGGCAGTATCGGGGCCCCGTCCGATACTGGTATCGGTATCGGTGCAACACTAATGATAATAGATGGAAAATGGCGCCCCATTAGCTGCATACTAACTTTGTCTATAAAGTAGCAGCCATTCAAAATGGCCCTTCCCAGTTAAAAGCAGCCGAATGGCAACAGAATCCCCTCCAACTTCCAGCCCCTGTCCTTCTCCTGGGCATGCATATTTATTTACTCTGACTCCGACCTTTCACTGAATTACAGGGTCTGACCAGGAGATGGCATTTCTCTTTAGGACCAGCTAAGGTCCTTTGTACTAAAATGTTCTTTCTGTCATGATTTGTGGACATTAAGATCTAAAGAGTAGCGCCATCTCCTGGTCAGGACCAGCCAAGGGCCCATCAGGGAAAATGTGGTTATTTAGAATGGCTACTATTGAACGAGTAAATTTCTTCAATGAAAACGCCAATAAAAATAGATGCTTTGGACTAAAGGAAGCCAGATGACAGGAGGAGGTGTCCTTGGTTCAGCCTACATGCAGTATGACCTGTTTTCCAATGTTGTTGATTCATTGACTCTGTTTCTACACACATGCAGCGATTTGCTAACTTTGATTGATGTCTATGTCACTGTCTCAGTAGAGTATTTACTTTCACTATTCCCATGTTCTTCTGTTTTTCTGTTTCTCTCCTTAAAGCACCAGATTCAGCTGACCTAATATTCTTAATTGATGGATCACAGAACGTTGGAGCAGCTAACTTCCTCTATGTGCGCGAATGGCTTCTGAGAGTCATTGAGCGCCTCTCTGTGGGCAGTGACAGCATTAGGGTGGGTTTGGTCCAGTACGACAATGACCCCAAAATCCAATTCTATCTGAATAGCTTTTATGAGAAATCCTCAGTCCTGGAAGAGGTGAAAGGACTGACCTTCTCCGGTGGCTATGAATCCAACCTGGGTGCTGCCCTGCTGGACGTGGCTCAGAGGCTGTTTGAGAAAGCGGCCGGAGGCAGGGCAGAGGAGGGCGTACCCCGTATTTTGGTGATCGTCAGTGCCGGAGAACCCAGTGATGACGTTAGTGTCAGTCTACAGGCCCTCACAAGCGCCCAGGTGTTCACATTAGGGGTGTCGATTGGTCCATCCGATGCTGCATATCTGGAAGAGGTGGCCATAGATCAAGCTTTTGTTCTAAAAGCAGACAATGTCAGAACATTGTCAGCCACCGTCGATCAGCTTGTCGGCTTCATTACCGGCTCGGCCACAGGCGCCCTTGAAATTAAGACGGAGTTCTCCGAAGGTAGGTAACGTCTTTAAGGGTTGGTGGGGCTCTGGGTCCTGAGCTCAGGGTGGGGGGGTTGCTTCAAAGACTTGCTGCTACACGGCTGTTCATCTTATTCTGGCATTGCACCAATTAGATCACTGAATAATTTATTACTGTTATTACTGATTAATGATTATTAATGTAAATTACGTTGAAAAAGGTTAGAAAAAAAAGGTAAAAAGCTCATTTAAAAGTTAGAAAAGTAGAAAATGTTATTTCCTGTATCAGCATTAATCATCTAAAATTAAAATGTTTTTCCTAATATTTCAGGGCCAGCGGCCATTTTTTCTTGTTACATTGACCTCATTTTCTACCTTTCCATACAGATTTTTTGAATGTTACAAAACTAATAAAGATTACAAAAGCCTTTCTTGCTTGAAATTTAGATTTTAAAAATATTACATGGAGTGCCCTTTAAAGGGTTAAAACAATCCACATGTTGGACTTTTTTTGCTCCTCCCACATATTAGTTTTCCTTTCCAAGGTGACGCCATTTAAGGCCAAATCCTGCAGACAGATTTTCAAACTGTCTAAAATGTTCTAAAAAAAGTCCATTTGAACCTAGAAATATTCAACCAACCAACAACATTCATGGTTTCAGTCCTTTCCTGGCTGGAAATGTCACTAAAACAACCTCTACAGAATCATCCAACCCAACCTGGATGATTCTGCAATGACAGACTGAACTCAAACACTTTAGGCCTTTTTAAATAAAAGCATTGACTGAAACAGATCCTACTATTTATTCTACTGATTACTTTATTCCAGCAGGAAAAATGCAAAGTAAACCCTTCATTGTCCTCTGCAGCCGACGTTAGTCACCAAAAGCTAAATGAGATGGTAGCATTAATACGTAATGTTTTAACACAAAGATGTAAGTAAAGAACATAAATAGAAAGAGTCAAACCTGGAGTCAAACACTGCTCCCCGGGCGCCGCACAATGGCAGCCCACTGCTCCCCCTGGGGAAGGGTTCAATGCAGAGAGGGATTTTCTTTGACAGTGGAATGAAAAATAAAGTTAAATTCTATTCTATTAAAGATGGGTTATCTTTGTCGGAATTATAATGTTTACATGAATCCTAAATAATTATTCCTATTTTAACTCCCAAACATTTTAAGTTCAACAAGTTATGTATTTTTAATCACCTTTAAACTTGAAGCCAAACTAATAGTAAAATATCTTTTACAGTTTTCAATCAAACCATTTACATGACGTTTAAGTCAAAGGAAGGCTATGCTAACATAAATATTTCTCCTTCCAGTGGTACCAGTTGGAAAGCGAGACATTGTTTTCCTGGTCGACAGCACAATGGGAACAGCTGTCATCAACACTGTACGCGACTACATCAAGCGGTTCGTCAGCGCCAGGGAAATCGGTCCAGATGCCGTCCAAGTTGGTATTGCCCAGTTCACGACGGACACGAGGCTGTTGATGGACCTCAACAGCCACGCAGACAAGGTTTCTTTGCTGGCTGGTTTATCTGGCGTCAAGCCGAAACAGGGACAGAAAATCAACATTGGATCCGCCTTGAACTTTGTGCGAGAGGAAATGTTGAGACCTGAAAAGGGGAGCCGCATCGAGCAGGGCGTTCCTCAGCTGGTGCTGCTGATAGTCAGTAAAAGCTCAGATGACGACCTGGAGGGACCGAGTCAAGCTCTGAAGGCCATGGGCGTTCTGACTCTGGCTGCAGGATCCAAGGCTGCTAACCAGCAGGAGCTCAATCAGATCGCCTTGTCTGAAGCAATGGTGTTCATGGCAAAAGATTTTAGACAACTGTTTCGCAACGCCCGGGAAATAACCGACGCGCTCCTCACCCTGTCTGGGGTGGTGGTGGTCCCCAATCTAGGTAAGTCCTCATCTGACTGTAATTTGAATGTGTTCCTGAGCTTTGATTAAAATGCAAACTGTTTCATCTCAACCAATAAAAAAATACAATATAAACAAATATAAAAGCTAAATCAGGACTCGTCTTCAGTTTTAATGGATCTTGGTGGCTGGAATAGTTGAAGTGTCTCAATTCAGTTTAAGTTTTGTATTAATCCATCATTATCCTTCCAAGCTCTGGGTCCTTTAAATCTAATGTGTTTTTGCCGGGGAGCATCCCAAAACATGCTGGAGTCGCTCACATCTAGATGATATTTAAGAGTAATCTGTTGCTGAAGGTGACTAAGGCTACGTTCACACTGCAGTCTCTTCTCCACTCTGATTCTTCCGCTGATCGTTCACATTTCCAAGTATATACGTGACTTGTATGTGACCTCCTGGTACGTACGCAGATTTCTATGTCCCTACGATCCTCAATCCAATCATCCCAGCTCTGCTTCAGGAGAAGCTCCCCCAGCTGGTTGTGCCTGACTCCACCTGCAGGTGGATTACAGACTTCCTGTCTGACAGGAAGCAGCAGGTGAAGCTGGGAAAACATGTCTCTGACTCCCAGCTCATCAGCACTGGTTCCTTCCAGGGCTGTGTTCTTCCTCGTCTGCTCTTATACCTGAACACCAATGGCTGCACCTCCAGTCATCAGTCTGTCAAGCTTCTGAAGTTCACTGACGACACCACCCTCAACAGACTGATCTCTGATGGTGACGAGTCCCCCTACAGGTGGGAGGTTTACCATCTGGTGACCTGGTGCGGGGAGAACAACCTGGACCTCTAAAAACAGGGGAGATGGTTGTGGATTTCAGGAAGAATTCAGCCCCAGCTACCCCCATCACTCTCTGGGACTCCACTATTGACACTGTGGAGTCTTTCTGCTTCCTGGGAACGAACATCTCACAGGGCCTAAAGTGGGAGCTGAACATCAACTTCCTCACCAAGAAAGACCGGCAAAGGATGAACTTCCTGCGAAAAAATCCCACCTTCCAAGGACAATGATGGTGCACTTCTACTCCTCCATCACCGAGTCCATCCTCACCTCCTCCATCCCCATCTGGTACGCTGGTGCCACCACCAAGGCCAAGGGCAGACTGCAGCGTGTCATCCTGTCTGCAGAGAAGGTGATTGGCTGCAATCTTCCATCTCTCCAGGATGTGTACGCATCCAGGACTCTGAGGCCTGCAGGGAAGATTGTGGCTGATCCCTCGCACCCCTAGCCACAAACTATTTCAGTCCCTTCCCTCTGGCAGGAGGCTGTAATCCATCAGGACCAAAACCTCACATTCTTCCCATCTACTACCAGCCTTATCAGCAAGGCCCAGAGACCCCCATCACCCTGATACTGCCTCTCTCCCTCCCACCGTTCAGGACTTAGAACCTATACCAACGTAGCATCTCCCGACCTCCTGCTTTACACCAATGCACAGCCTACTGTATGTTGTGTATTGTATATAGCTATAGATTCTGTATTTTGTATATATATATCTATTTTGTGTGCACCATCAACACCAAATCAAATTACTTGTAAGTGCAAACCTACTTGAAAATAAACTTGATTCTGATTCCGAACTGCATTCACACAACTTAAGTGTCCCGCATGAGCAGTAGAGGAAGCAATGATGTCACAGGTAGCGAGTGTGCTCTGTGTTAGCAGAAATAAACATGAATGATAGTGCTGGAGCTCATCTCACCATCTTTCATCTATTTCCCAACCTCAGCAAGTGCATTAACAGCAATCTTTCAAGACTGCTCTCTGCATTACCATCTGGGTGTTATTTTTCTTCCAGCTTCTGCATAGCAAGACGCAGAATAGTGACCTTTGTTCCGGGTATTAATGGTGTTCATGTCGTATGAATGCGACCTGGCTATTCAGAGACAGGTCGCATATGGGTAGAAAAATCGGATTTTGGGCATTTCAGGCTGCTGTGTGAACGTAGCCTTGGTCGACATGGAAATAACAGTTTCCCTTTGTTCTTTTTCTTAGACGAGGAGATCATCGTGGAGAGGCCGAGAGTTGTACGTGATATTGTGTTCCTTGTGGATGGATCAAACTATGTCGGCCGAAATAACCTGCCCTTCATAAGAGACTTCATGATCAACGTGGTCAACCAGCTGGAAATAAGCCCTGATCAGGTCCAAATCGGCCTCATGCAGTTTGCAGAGCAGCCAAGGGTTGAATTTTACCTGAACACCTACAACAACAAGAGGGATGTTGTGGCCAAAATCTCCGGACTGAGGCTTACTGGAGGCTCGGTCCTGAACACAGGAGCTGCAATGAATTACGCTTTGCAGAACATGTTTCAGCCATCAGCTGGGTTACGCAAGAAAGCTGTGCAAGTGTTGGTTCTCATCACAGGTGGTCCACCCCAGGATAACGCCTTAAGTGAGGCAGATAGATTGGCTTTGGCAAATATTGTGACTTTCACTGTCAGTTCTGGGCAAGCAGACGAAGATGTAATGAGAAGAATTGCATTCGTTACAAATCTGGCTTATCACCAACAAAGCTTCTCGGAATTTCCAGCCTTGGCCGAAATCATCATGCCAAGTCTAATAACGGTGGTTGGTGCTACGGAAGTCGACGATCAAGGTCAGTTTTATGGTTCTCTTTTTCTTATATTAAACAATGTTCCAAACTGATATAGATTTAAGAAGCTGTGTTTTTTTCTTAACCCCTAGACTCTAAAAGAGATGTTGCTTTCCTGATTGATGGCACTGACAGTGTTCGAGGAGATTTTGGCTACATCCGCGATTTTATCCTTCGGGTCATTGAGCCACTTGACATTGGCATTGACAAAGTACGCATCTCAGTGGTTCAACACAGCGAGAGACCCTATCCAGTCTTCAACCTCAACACCTACCAGACTAAGGAAGAGGTGATCAGGGCGGTTAGGGGAATGACCCTCGCTGGTGGACGCAGCTTGAATACGGGAGCCGCTCTGAGATACATGAAGACCACCACATTGTCTGACAGCAATGGCAGCCGGAGTTCTGAAAGTGTCCCTCAGTTCCTCATTGTTTTGGCTGCAGACAGATCAATGGATAGCGTAAAAGAACCTGCGGGTGACCTGAAGACGGATGGAGTTGTACCACTTGGAGTTGGTGTCAAGAATGCTGACAAGAGGCAGATCGTAGATATTTCCCACAACCCTGCCTTGGCCTTTAATGTGAAGGAATTCACTGAACTTGAAACAATACCACCGAAGATCAACTCCTACATCGGTTTGTCCGCGGACCAGCTTGCACTAGCCCTGCAAGGTAGGACAGTCAATTTTCCTTCTTGGTCCGCTGAAGCTGAAGCCTGAAAAACTGCTTTGATGTGATGTTTTGCTGCTTGATCAGAATAACTGAACTTTATCTTTGTCATAGTGCAAAAAGATGCAGTCAAAAGAGATATTGTGTTCCTGCTGGGTGGTTCTGATAACACCAAAAACGGATTTCCAGACATAAAGCACTTTGTTAAAAGCATAGTGCAGCGCCTCAATGTTGACGAGAGCCTTGACAGAGTGTCTGTGGTTCAGTTTGCTGATAGCTCCAAGGTCAGCTTTCATCTAAATTCCCACAAGACCAAAAATGACACCTTGAATGCCATTGATAACTTAGCACACAGAGGTGGGAGGCGACTTAATGTTGCTGCAGCTCTCCAGTTTGTGAGGCACAGGGTGTTCACTTCCTCCACAGGGAGCAGACGACTAGAAGGAGTGCGTCAGGTCCTAGTCATTTTAACTAGCCAATCATCTGCAGACAGTGTGAAAGGACCAGCCTTGGCTCTTAAGGAACATGAAATTGTGGCAGTTGGTGTTGGAGTGGGAGACATTAACCTTGCAGAGTTGGAAATGATTGCATTTGAACCTGGCTTCATATACAGAGTCTCTGATTTCTCCAAGTTAAACTTAATCCAAAAACAAGTTCTTGCTGCACTGAACATGAACAAAGACAACCAAGAGACCAAGAATGGAATCTCTGATTTAGTAGGTAAGAGAACCTAATGTGAGTGTTTTACAGTATGGGGACAACATAAGTCCTTAAAGTATAGAAGACTGAAACATCTTTAAGTACAACAACTGATTATTTCTAATCTTTCACTTCAGATTATGTCTGTTTAAATTCTCAACCATCTGGGTCATGGTAACCACAAACAGGCTTAAACTGGATCCTCAGCGCTCTTCTGATTTCCTGTTGGTTTTAAGTCTTTATCTTTGTAGTTCTGGTGTATTTATCTAATAAAATTAGTTCTCACTCAACCGGTTGACACATTCAGCAATAGGAGGGACAGATCTTTCTCCTTGATGGGTCACACAGCTCCGGAAATTGACTTCCAGGTTTCTGATAGTTTTTCAGAAATTGACAGAGAAGCTGTTAACCGCTTTGAGTGAGCTGTGCAGCTTCTGTTTACTCTAACCTGTTAACTCAGAAAACCAAAGAGGCAGAAGGAGCAAGAGCTTGAAACGCTGGGCTGCCCTGTGGTTTGAGAAAAACCGTGTTTTGTCATCATCCTGGGGAAGCAGACACTCGGAGGGAGTTCTCACGGTTCTGGTTTTACTGACTGGGGGTACATCCAGTCCGCCAGTCAGTACCCCAGGGCGCCCTGGCTTCCTTCCATGTTGCTCTCCATTGTTTACTTTCCTGATTTCTGTGACACTGGTGACATAATCCATGCTGACCCAGCGTGATGATGTAATGCAGGCCTCGCACATGCCAGCAAGTGGTTAGACCAGCTTTATTAGCCAATGGGAAGGGAGCCAGATGATGATTGTTAGCGGGATGGCCATGTTTGAAAAACATGCGCTAACCTGCTATTTTCAGTGGAAAAGAAAAGTTGGTTTCACAGACTCACTGCTTGTGTCCTTCTAACCCTGAATGCTCATGAAACATACGTCGTTCACTTTCATGCTCTTTAAGTTTTTTGTGGAAGGTGCAACATTGACCTTCCATTGTCTCGTTTGCAGGTTTTCTCACTGAATCTTGGAGATGTTTACATTTTTTTGTAGCTTTCCCTTGAGCCAGTGATAAACACAACAGGGACTGATTAACATTCCTAACATTTTGATTTTAGTTTAGGATTTAAAAAAGGATGAATATCTTATCAATGTTTCTCAACAGTTTTCTTTATCAAGCTTCTGACCAAAGTTCTCAGGTGTTTTTTCGTTGCAGAAGCTTTCTAAAGCTTCACATTGTACTCATTTTGATTTGATGAACTGTAGCTTTGTGTTTGAATGTCTTTTGTCTAACTGTAAAACTTGCATTCTCTTCTAGTTGATCTAGATTCTCCTGAAAGGGACATTTTGTTCCTGTTGGATGGATCAGATGAGACTCTGACTGACTTCCAGGCAATGAAAACCTTTGTCCAACAAGTAGTAGAAACACTGAATGTTGGTGAAAATAAAGATCGTGTTTCTTTGGTTCAGTATAGCCAAGACCAGCAAACTGATTTCAGTTTTAACAGCCACCTGGATAAAGAAGCTGTTCTTAATGCAGTTCAGCAACTGAACCATAAAGGGGGCAACCTCCGAAACACTGGCGCAGCTCTCCGCCATGCGAGGAGAAGCTCTTTTACAGAGGCCTCAGGCAGCCGGCGTAGGGAGGGTGTCCCTCAGATACTGGTCCTGTTGACAGGAGGAAGATCTGGAGATGATGTGTCAAAGGCAGCTGTTGATCTAAAAAAGGACAAAGTTGTTCCATTTTGTGTCGGAACAAGAACTGCTGACCTTTTAGAGCTTCAAATGATTGCATATAACCCGTCCTACGCCTTCTCCGTTCCTACGTTTCATGACACTGGAAGCATTCATCAGCAGCTTGTGTCATTGGTTAAAAGGGTGCCACGGCAACAACTCAGAGAAAAAGCACAGAGTTCTATAGGTAAGACTGTTTGCATTTCCAGAGACAATTTGCTGACATGTTGAAGAGGGCTGAAGTTGAACAGAGTCAGTAAATCATCAGCAGTTCGCTTCATTCTAACAGGTGCTCAGTAATCCACCCTGGTCCACATTTTTAAAGAGTTACAGCTGCAAACATCTGTAGAATAATGGTTGTCTTTGGTTGGAATATATATAAAGGAATGCCTGTTTGTTCTGACTTTATAGGTTTCTCAAGCAGTTTAAAATCATGCAGCCTCAAATATAACCACCCAACCCTCAGTACCTGCTGCCATGATGTCCTGCTGGTGAAAGTTCAGGAAACATCAAAACAAATGTTAACAGTAACATTAATAAAGGGGAAGGCCACAAAGGAGGAGAACTCAGTTTATTTCTATAGCGCCAAATCACAACAAGTCATCTGATGGCCTTTATAGAGAGAATCCAGTCAGATTGGTTCAAAGTTTCTGTCAAGGAAAACCAGCTGATTGCATCGACTTATTGATAATTAAGCAATCCCTCAATCTGAGCATGCTTGTAGTGACAGTGGAGAGGAAAGCTCCCTTTAAACAGGAAGAAACCTCCAGCAGAACCAGGCTCAGTCTTAAATTTAATCCCATCCAAATGAAGTGGCTGACTAATCAGCTTCTTTTTCAGAGACTCTGGTCCAAAGACTATAACTTCTGTTTTGTCTGCATTCAGAAGCAGAAAGTTAAGAGTCATCCAGGTTTTTATGTCTTCAGACATGCCTGTAATCTATGTAATGGGTTAGCTTCATCTGGATTATAGACAGATATAGCTGGGTATCATCAGCATAACAGTGGAAATTAAATGGTCAGTTTAATGAGGAAAAAGGGTTAAACTTTACAAAACCATCACTTGTAAACGGTAAAGAGACTATTTATATGGACTGACAGATTATTGTTGTTACTGTAAACGGGAAAATAGTTGAATCTAGTAGACAGATTGTATTTTAGGGGACAGGAGGAAATCTTTGGCAGAATATTTGCAGCTAAACATTCAAACACAGTTTTGCATTTTTAGATTTTCCTTAGTATCTTAAACTCTTAACGTCTTTTATCTGTTAAGGTTCTACGGCGCAAACAGAGGAACAAGATGTAGTGTTTTTACTGGACTCCTCTGATGACATGTTGAGCGACTTCACGCAGCTGCTCGGCTTTGTTGAGCAGATGGTGGAGAGACTTGGAGTAGATGAGAGGAAAGATCGAGTTTCTGTGGTTCAGTTCAGCCGTGAAGCTTCTGTTGAGTTTTTCCTCAACACGCACCAAACACGGCAGAGTGTTACCGACGGTGTGAAAAACGTCAGACCGAAAGGAGGCAGTGAACGCAACACAGGCGCTGCCATGAATTATGTGAAGGAGCGTGTCTTCACAGCTTCCTCTGGAAGCAGGCGTCACCAAGGCGTCCCTCAGAGCCTGGTTCTTCTCACTGGAGGAGTGTCGAGTGACGATGTCAGGAATGCAGTGCAAACGTTAAAGGAAGACGGTGTGAGGATATTTGTGGTGGGGCTAAAGGATGCAGACGTTCTTGAGATGCAGACTATCTCCCAGGAAGCCAGTAATGCTTTCCTAGCCGCAGATTTAAATGACATGTCAGAAATTAGACAACAAATCCTTTCATCCATTGAGAAGAGTGAGAAATCTGCTGTGACCACAGCATCACACGGTAAGATTTACACCTCTAGATCTGAGGCTAAAGCTTAGGCTAAAGGTTAGGCTAAAGGTTAGGCTAGGCTGTTTCTCAATGGCCCTATCGCTCTATGTGTACTTGTGCTTTCTCGTGTGATTGTGAAACGTCATCAGCCTCAGCACTTCAGGAAGCACGATCTGACCCGGAAGCACGATCTGACCCGGAAGCACAATCTGTACCATCAGCTTATTGCTCAACCAGACATACATCCAGGTCACCCTTGATTTTACTTTGTAAAATAGACCTTAATGACGTTTTTTCCTCCCCAAAAATAGTAAACGTACTAAACTATAATGTTTTCAAGGTTAATAATGTATTTCCTAAGAAAATAAAACATCCTTTCTGTTCTTTTCCCGATCTGCACTGGAAATGGGATGCTACGCTACTTCCAGGAGCTAACTTTATCAGCTTTGGATTTAAACATAAATCTAGTCTTTTTGAGTTCAATGTTTTCCTTTCATGTTAACATTATGCTATATAGTGCGTCATCTAAAGAAAGAAACAACTAAAATGCAGATAAAGATGGTTTCATCAGATTTACTGCTCTGAGCGTGTCCCACGATGACGTCAGAGAAGCTGTTTAACGAAAAAAAAAAATGGAAAAAGCATCAAAATTGTCTCAGAAAAATTATGAAATTTGTTTAGAGATGTCATTTAGCATTATTTGTTGATTTAAGGATAAAAATAAGTACTTTTAGAACCATAATTACATTGGATAAATATTGTGCTAATGAACTGATGGTACGGATCGTGTAGTGACACTGAGAACGGACACAGTCCCCGTATGTTGTTCTGGCCCCTCCCTCTTTACCCAGCATGCATCAGAGCAGACTTGTCCATTCTCTAGACTGACAGCTGTCCCAGCATGCACTGCAGTAGCAGCAGCTTCCAGGTTAGCGCTCACAGAGCTCACAGTACTTCACACATGGCTATGCAGAGAGAGGGGCTAACGTTAGCCCATCTACAGTAGACGGGGCTAACGTTAGCCATTAATTATTATTCCCCCACTAAATAAGAAGTTATAATTTATTTATTATCTAGATACTATTAATAAGAGGAGGTGAAATGCAGCTTCAGACTAGCTTTGAATGTGGTGATGTCATCAGTATGCTGCTGTTCCAATTGACCCAGATTTATTCTGCTCCCGTTCTCCCCGAGTCCAGACTTTCCTGGGTTCTAGTCAAGAACATACACGGCGAGAACACGAGTCCTTATTCGCGTTCTGGTGAATTGAGAAAAAGTCTGAATTTCTGATCTGAGTTTTAATTGACTAAATATTGATAAGGATTAATCAATCTAAAATGATCCTTAGCCAAATGTTTGATCCATCTGATTACAGATCCCAGCAGCAAAGACGTGGTTTTTCTGATCGATGGTTCTGAAGCTTCTCAGCCGAGGTTCTCTGACATTCTAGAGTTTGTAGAAGCAATAGTGACAGACTTAAGTATCGGGAACAACAGGCACCGCGTGGCTGTGGTCCAGTACAGCGACACGGCACAGACTAACTTCAACCTGAACCGCTACGGGACTAAGCACGACGTTCTTCAAGCGATTAACAGTCTCACTCACAAGGGAGGTCAACCTATAAACATTGGAGAGGCTCTCCAGTATGTGAGAGACCATGCATTTACTCCAGAGGCTGGAAGTAGGATCCGACAGGGAGCGCCACAGATACTGATCCTGCTGAGTGGCGGAAGGTCTGCCGATGATGTAAGAAACTCAGTGAGAGAACTGAAGGAAATGGGTGTTACCATAGTCGCCATTGGAAGCAGTGATGCAGACACCCTGGAGCTACAGACCATATCCCATGAACCTAGATACGCACTCTCTGTGGCCGACTACGGAGAGCTGCCCGCTGTAAAGCAGAATGTGTTGTCTTTGCTGAGAGAGACGTCGCATCATGCTTTGCATTCTATAGAGCTTGGTAAGAACAGAAGTCAATTCATGTTTTTTCCAGCGGAGAAAACTGTCTTGACGACAAACTGCTGCCTTTGAGTTCAACTTCCTGTCTTCATTGCAGATTCAAAGAAAAGTGACATAGTTTTTCTGATCGATGGATCATATGACTCCAGAAACGGATTTGAAGGAATCCGAGCTTTTATTCAAAGGATTGTTGAAAATGTAAATGTGAGTCATACTGGAGACCAGGTAGCTGTTGTTCAATACAGCCGTGATGCAACAGCTAATTTCTACCTGAACTCCTATTCATCCCAGTATGATGTGCTGAGTTCCATAAGAACGATGAGGCATAAGCTGGGACGCCCGCTTAACATTGGCAAAGCCCTGGAGTTCGTCAGGGATCATGTTTTTGATGCTGCAGTTGGAGGCAGAGGAGCTGATTTAGCTTCTCAGCATCTGTATTTATTTAGTGGTGGAAGGTCTGGAGATGATGTAAGAGGAGCGGCGCAGACGCTAAAGGCCAAAGGGATAAAGACTTTGAGCATTGGAACAAAGAACGCCGACACATTAGAAATGCAAACCGTCTCTTACACACCTGAACATTATTTTAATGTTCCCAACTTTAGCAACCTGCAGAGCATTTATGCATCCATGGAAAACAAATTCAGAGACTCACAAACAGCCACTGAGATCCTGACTGGTAAGAAGCAACACATGACAGCTCCCACGATGGCGGACCAGAGTTCCTGTTGCTAATGCATGACTTTGTTCATATGTAAACATTTCAGACACGTCTACAGCTGTAGAGGAACTACAGACGGCAGATATCGTCTTCCTCCTTGATGGATCTAATTACATGAAACCCAATGAAAGACTCGTTTTGGAGTTTGTCTTAGACTTTGTCAAGAAAATAGAGATTGGGCCAAATAACGTGCAGGTTGCTTTGGTCCAGTACAGCGCAGAGCCTGCTGCTGAATTTACTTTGAACAGATACTCACTGAAGGAAGAAGCCTTGAATCATTTGAGAAATGTGAAGCTGATGGGAGGGGGCTCAGTCAACACAGGCAGAGCCATTGATTTTGTGAGAAACGCGGTTTTGGTGGCTTCAGCTGGAAGCCGGCTCCAGCAGGGGGTCCCACAGGTTCTGATTTCTGTAAGTGGGAGCAAGTCGGAGGATGATGCCTTAGGGCCGGCGGGGAGGTTAAAGAATGCTGGAGTTTCTCTGTTTGCTGTTGGGGTGAGCACAGCAGATAGGAGCGAGATGGAGCAGCTAGCTCCAGGGGCCTGGTACTTTCTGAAGGATGTATCTGACTTCCTGCCAGTCAGACAACAGGTGCTGTCAGTCACTACCGCCACCAGAGGCTCTGTAAACCCAAGTGTTGGTAAGTGAACATTTCTTTCATTGAAATAATTACAGAACTATATTAACGTAGTTGTCCAGCAGTACTAATCAAAAACATTCAACTATTTACGTTCCTAGGATTAACTTCTACTAAGAGAGATATTGTCTTCCTGATTGATGGCTCTGATGATGTAAGGAGTCAATTCATCTCTATACGTAAATTCATTGCAAACCTGGTTCAGAACTTGGATCTGGACCAACAGCGAGATCAGATTGCTGTTGTGCAGTACAGCAACAATGCTAAGATGGAGTTCAGTCTAGATGCCTATAGCACCAAAGGCAATGTTCTGCAGCACGTTGCCAGGCTCCAACCAAAAGGCGGCCGGCCTCAGTATATCGGTGCAGCTCTGCAGTTTGTGAAAGACAATGTTTTTGTTCCCAAGGCTGGAGCACGAATTAATGAAGGAGCCAGTCAGGTACTTTTTGTCTTGGCTGGCGGTCGTTCGAGGGATTCTCCACGTGGCCCAGCAAGGGCATTAAAAAGAGGCGGGGTTGTTATATTTGCAATCGGTTCCAGACTTTCCAGTTCAGCTGAAATGCAGGCTATTTCAGACCATGCTTTCTCCATCCCTGACTTTGTTAATCTTGCTGGAATTCAACAACATGTATTAAGGCACCTAACTGCAATCGAAAGTCCTAAGACTGTCGAAGGTAAGAGAATACCTTATTGCAAATTTGTAATAAATATGAGTAAATATACTATATATATATATATATATATGAGATATTAGGGCTGTAACGATATGTATATTTGTGTCAAACTCAACGGTGCACTACTTGCAGTTCGGTATGGATCTTTACAGAATAGATGTGTTCTCAGTTTATCACACCACAGAAATGTTTCATTAACAAACAATCAAACATATTTTTTATATTAGTTTATTTACTATTGATTTATACTATTTATATTATTATTTTATCCATTCGGCTGCGTCCTCCTCGCCCTCCGTAATAAACGGTGTGGGACGGTTTCTATGTTGACTGAGGCAGAGAGGTGATTCTCAGAGAGATCTGGGAAGTTTTTCTTTCTTTTTCCATAAAGAGGTGAAAGAGATCCGCTGCGCTGACCTGCTCCGTCTGCTCCTCCTTATTCTGGTTTCTGTGAGGCTCAAAGTGGATCAACTACTTTATCCGTTTTCTGTCCTCCTGAACTCCTGTCATGGGGAAAGTTTCTATTTTAATGTTTCATTCATTGTTTTTTGCTCCAGTCAGCCCTGCTTACTATAAACGCGACTCCAAACCGACTCTTTCCCGTGAGATTTCCAGATTTTATTTTGTTTTTCCCCCCAAAGCGGATGTGTTTTACTTAGTAACCGCTTCCCTCTTCCTGTCAGACCCATGAAATTGCTGCTGAATTGCTGCGTAGCCTGACTGAAAAAGACCTGGGCTCTATATCAGTCGGAGCTACGCTGCCCCCTGCAGGAAATCATCTCTGCATTAACTGCGAAACACACACAGACCACCTGGATTTGAAGTATAAATCAACCGTTACAGACTTCTCAGACTCAGGCTTTTACTGATTCCTCATGTCTCATCAGCCTGAAGACGAAACAAAAGCAGATTTCATTATAAGATCCTTCAGCACTTCATAAACAAATAGTTTTATTTGATAACAACAGAGATAGATCCATGAGTGTAGAGAATCGTGTGCAGTTGCACAAACACACAAACGAAACCGCAAACTCAACAACATATAAAAACCAAACCTTCATCATTCACTGCTGCTGCCGGTTGACATGGAATGGTGAGTGTATGGAGGAGAGTAAGGATTTTAGACGTTCCCACCTACCTGCCCTGCATGCACGACCCCATGTCTACAAACTGTAACCACTTTGGAGACACTCGTCTCACCATAGTACTTTATATACCAAATATTCTCAGAATAATGCATTAGTGTAATACTTACTGTAGAGTTCCTGCCCAGCAGAACACATACAGTCTCAGGGCCAGCAGCATTTAGTGTTTGATGTTTTATTTTTTATACTTCGGTTTAAATAATTCAAGATTACTTCCTACTTTGATGAATAATGCTGATGTATGTGGAAGAATTGTTCTTTTTTTACCTCATAGCCAGGATGTCCTTGTTAAAGAGACTCCAAATCTCAATAGACTTTCCTTCCTGGTAAAATAAACTTTAAATAAAATTAAAAAAGTAAACATATCCACTAGTGCTGCACCAATACCAGTATCGGGCGGCGCCCCAATCAAGCACTAAAATGGTGGTATTGGTATCGGCGAGTACCAACAAATAGAGCACCGATACCATTCTGAGAGCCAAAAGTTTTTTCAACTATTGTCACCCATTCCAGGTAGGCAATAAAACGTTCTACTGAATTCATTTTGTTTTAGTCTTTTTCCTGCTTCACTAAGGAAGGCAGCAGCAGGAAGCCATGATGGTGATTATTTTACATCCAAGTAGTCTGCAGTTCTTCATATATTCACACACATCAATTTCAAACAGATGGTATCGACCGATTCTGCACAGCCAGGTATCGGTATCAGGGCTAGAAAATTGCATTGGCGCAACACTATTATCCACTTTCGTGGTAGAAATTACTGATCAATTACAAAGCGGGAAATAAAGTTAGAAAATAAAAGTATTATGTAATTTCGAGGAGTGGGAAGTTAATTAATCATTTAGTTAGAAGAAAACTGATGAATTCTCTTTACATGGTGTGAAATCAGACATCAGACCGCTGAGTCTTCCCCTCCACTTGGAGTAGTGCACTAACCATCCTTTAACACATCAAATCAGGACCCTGTCTCTTCCATCCTTTGATCTACTTCTTTTTCTTTATATTTATTGACTGTTTGGGTTTTAAAAAATTACATCAACGTTTCTTTTGAGCCAGAACTATCTCAAACTATTTTGATTAATATTTCTAATAATAATAACAACAATATTAACAAATAATCTGTCAATAGTTGAACAAACAGGCTCAAAATAAATACATTTTAATTATGTAATTTACATGTAATGTGTGCTTGCAGGTTACCAGTCACAGGAATGTAATTTTTCTATGCATTTGTGATTCAGGCAATCTGGAAAAAGAAAAGTAAACTGCTGTGGTGTTTTTAGTTTTCCCTGATGAGGAGGAGTAAAATTAAATAGGGGGAGGAAAAACGAATAGTGACGTGTGTACCGAGATGTGCAGAGCGGTGAAGTATATGTACCGTTACAGCCCTAATTTAAATATGTATATAATAATAAGGTTTAGAATAGGGCTCATGGAACGGCTGTAGAAATGGCCAATGAATGATTGACAATCTTTGGAATTTACGAACAAACCGGACAAATATGTGACTGTATCAAGCATATACATTTAGTGACCAAAGCAGTTGCCTGTCTAAAATCAAACATATGTAGGAATGGAAATGAGGGGAATATTTGTTTAGTTTCCAATGTACCTCTCACACTCACTATGTGTTTCTTTTATCAAAACTGAAAAGTGCTTGTTACTAAATTTCTTTTGTTAAACACTCCTCCAACTGATCATTATTCAGTAAAACATCTTTGATGCAAGGTTTTCACTTCTTTCCTTCCTTTTTCCCTCAGTTGACACTGCCAAAAAGGATATTGTATTCCTCCTTGATGGTTCCGATGCCACGAGGAATGGCTTCCCCGCTATGCGTGATTTTGTTGAAACAGTGGTTGAAAAACTCAGTGTGGGAGAAAACAAAGACCGTGTCTCTGTGGTCCAGTTCAGCAGAGAAGCTGAAGTCCATTTCTATCTGAACACTTACAACAACAGAGAGGACATACTGGATGCGGTCAGAGGACTTAGACACAGAGGAGGAAGACCCCTCAACACTGGGGCAGCCCTCCAGTACGTCAGGGACAATGTCTTTACAAATTCCTCAGGAAGTAGACATCAGCAAGGTGTCTCTCAGATGTTGATTCTGCTAACTGGGGGAAAGTCTTTTGACAATGTTGATGCCCCAGCCTCTGCTCTCAAACAGCAGGGCATCCTTGTCATTGGTATTGGAACAAGGACCTCTGACAGTAGAGAGCTGCAGAAGTTGTCATATGAGCCCAGTTATGCACTGTCGGTATCTGAGTTCTCCGACCTCCCTCGTGTCCAAGAACAACTCTCCTCTGTCATGAGCACAGCGCTGTTAAAGGCTACACCTTTGGTTCCAACAGTGACTGGTAAGACAGTGACACAATTCCACCATCTTAGGTTTTGTAGGATGCTGTCTGTAGTGAGTTCATGTATATTTTGCCACAGCCTAGGTCACGCAGCATCAGTCTGAATAGCACAGCTTTGCTTAAAAAAACAGGCTGTAAGGAAATATTGGGACTTAAGCTTAAGTATCTGAATTGAACTTGTGAATCATTTGCTGCTTGAGCTTAAAAATGTCCCAATTCTTATGTCCCCTAGTGGTGAGGCAGCATACAGGAAGAGATGTGGTGTTCTTGCTGGATGGATCTGACGGCACAAGATCTGGCTTCCCAGCTATGCGAGATTTTGTCCAAAGAGTAGTAGAAACTCTTAGTGTGGATGAAAACAAAGACCGTGTGTCAGTGGTTCAGTACAGCAGGGATCCAGCTGTCCACTTCTATTTGAACACCTACATGACTAAAGGCCAGATCCTTGATGCCGTCAGGGGTTTGAGGCACAAAGGCGGAAGACCCCTTAACACTGGAGCAGCTCTCCAGTACTTGCGGGATAACGTCTTCACTGCCTCTGCAGGAAGAAGGCAGTCGGAGGGAGTTCCTCAGGTCCTTATATTTCTAAGTGGTGGACGATCTTCAGACAGTGTCGACGCACCAGTGGCTGCTCTCAAACAGATGGGCGTCTTGATCTTTGCAATTGGAAGCAGAGGCTCTGATAGCAGAGAATTGCAAAAAGTGTCCCACGATCCCAGCTATGCTCTATCTGTGTCAGAGTTTACTGACCTTCCCAGTGTCCAACAACAACTTCAGGCCTCTGTGGACGCCGTGGTTATTGACGCTACTCCTGAATCACCAACTGTACATGGTATGTTATCAAACATATACATTTGGTGACCAAAGCAGCTGCCTATCTAAAATCAAACATATGTAGGAATGGAAATGAGGGGAATATTTGTTTAGTTTCCAATGTACCTCTTACACTCACTATGTGTTTCTTTTATCAAAACTGAATTGTGCTTGTTAGTAAATTTCTTTTGTTAAACACTCCTCCAACTGATCATTATCCAGTAAAACATCTTTGATGCAAGATTTTCACTTCTTTCCTTCATTTTTCCCTCAGTTGACACTGCCAAAAAGGATATTGTATTCCTCCTTGATGGTTCCGATGCCACGAGGAATGGCTTCCCCGCTATGCGTGATTTTGTTGAAACAGTGGTTGAAAAACTCAGTGTGGGAGAAAACAAAGACCGTGTCTCTGTGGTCCAGTTCAGCAGAGAAGCTGAAGTCCATTTCTATCTGAACACTTACAACAACAGAGAGGACATAGTGGATGCGGTCAGAGGACTTAGACACAGAGGAGGAAGACCCCTCAACACCGGGGCAGCCCTCCAGTACGTCAGTGACAATGTCTTTACAAATTCCTCAGGAAGTAGACATCAGCAAGGTGTCTCTCAGATGTTGATTCTGCTAACTGGGGGAAAGTCTTTTGACAATGTTGATGCCCCAGCCTCTGCTCTCAAACAGCAGGGCATCTTTGTCATTGGTATTGGAACAAGGACCTCTGACAGTAGAGAGCTGCAGAAGTTGTCATATGAGCCCAGTTATGCGCTGTCGGTATTTGAGTTCTCCGACCTCCCTCGTGTCCAAGAACAACTCTCCTCTGTCATGAGCACAGCGCTGTTAAAGGCTACACCTTTGGTTCCAACAGTGACTGGTAAGACAGTGACACAATTCCACCATCTTAGGTTTTGTAGGATGCTGTCTGTAGTGAGTTCATGTATATTTTGCCACAGCCTAGGTCACGCAGCATCAGTCTGAATAGCACAGCTTTGCTTAAAAAAACAGGCTGTAAGGAAATATTGGGACTTAAGCTTAAGTATCTGAATTGAACTTGTGAATCATTTGCTGCTTGAGCTTAAAAATGTCCCAATTCTTATGTCCCCTAGTGGTGAGGCAGCATACAGGAAGAGATGTGGTGTTCTTGCTGGATGGATCTGACGGCACAAGATCTGGCTTCCCAGCTATGCGAGATTTTGTCCAAAGAGTAGTAGAAACTCTTAGTGTGGATGAAAACAAAGACCGTGTGTCAGTGGTTCAGTACAGCAGGGATCCAGCTGTCCACTTCTATTTGAACACCTACATGACTAAAGGCCAGATCCTTGATGCCGTCAGGGGTTTGAGGCACAAAGGCGGAAGACCCCTTAACACTGGAGCAGCTCTCCAGTACTTGCGGGATAACGTCTTCACTGCCTCTGCAGGAAGAAGGCAGTCGGAGGGAGTTCCTCAGGTCCTTATATTTCTAAGTGGTGGACGATCTTCAGACAGTGTCGACGCACCAGTGGCTGCTCTCAAACAGATGGGCGTCTTGATCTTTGCAATTGGAAGCAGAGGCTCTGATAGCAGAGAATTGCAAAAAGTGTCCCACGATCCCAGCTATGCTCTATCTGTGTCAGAGTTTACTGACCTTCCCAGTGTCCAACAACAACTTCAGGCCTCTGTGGACGCCGTGGTTATTGACGCTACTCCTGAATCACCAACTGTACATGGTATGTTATCAAACATATACATTTGGTGACCAAAGCAGCTGCCTATCTAAAATCAAACATATGTAGGAATGGAAATGAGGGGAATATTTGTTTAGTTTCCAATGTACCTCTCACACTCACTATGTGTTTCTTTTATCAAAACTGAATTGTGCTTGTTAGTAAATTTCTTTTGTTAAACACTCCTCCAACTGATCATTATCCAGTAAAACATCTTTGATGCAAGATTTTCACTTCTTTCCTTCATTTTTCCCTCAGTTGACACTGCCAAAAAGGATATTGTATTCCTCCTTGATGGTTCCGATGCCACGAGGAATGGCTTCCCCGCTATGCGTGATTTTGTTGAAACAGTGGTTGAAAAACTCAGTGTGGGAGAAAACAAAGACCGTGTCTCTGTGGTCCAGTTCAGCAGAGAAGCTGAAGTCCATTTCTATCTGAACACTTACAACAACAGAGAGGACATAGTGGATGCGGTCAGAGGACTTAGACACAGAGGAGGAAGACCCCTCAACACCGGGGCAGCCCTCCAGTACGTCAGTGACAATGTCTTTACAAATTCCTCAGGAAGTAGACATCAGCAAGGTGTCTCTCAGATGTTGATTCTGCTAACTGGGGGAAAGTCTTTTGACAATGTTGATGCCCCAGCCTCTGCTCTCAAACAGCAGGGCATCTTTGTCATTGGTATTGGAACAAGGACCTCTGACAGTAGAGAGCTGCAGAAGTTGTCATATGAGCCCAGTTATGCGCTGTCGGTATTTGAGTTCTCCGACCTTCCTCGTGTCCAAGAACAACTCTCCTCTGTCATGAGCACGGCGCTGTTAAAGGCTACACCTTTGGTTCCAACAGTGACTGGTAAGACAGTGACACAATTCCACCATCTTAGGTTTTGTAGGATGCCATCTGTAGTGAGTTAATGTATATTTTGCCACAGCCTAGGTCACGCAGCATCAGTCTGAATAGTACAGCTTTGCTTAAAAAAACAGGCTGTAAGGAAATATTGGGACTTAAGCTTAAGTATCTGAATTGAACTTGTGAATCATTTGCTGCTTGAGCTTAAAAATGTCCCAATTCTTAGGTCCCCTAGTGGTGAGGCAACATACAGGAAGAGATGTGGTGTTCTTGCTGGATGGATCTGACGGCACAAGATCTGGCTTCCCAGCTATGCGAGATTTTGTCCAAAGAGTAGTAGAAACTCTTAGTGTGGATGACAAGAAAGACCGTGTGTCAGTGGTTCAGTACAGCAGGGATCCAGCTGTCCACTTCTATTTGAACACCTACATGACTAAAGGCCAGATCCTTGATGCCGTCAGGGGTTTGAGGCACAAAGGCGGAAGACCCCTTAACACTGGAGCAGCTCTCCAGTACTTGCGGGATAACGTCTTCACTGCCTCTGCAGGAAGCAGGCAGTCGGAGGGAGTTCCTCAGGTCCTTATATTTCTAAGTGGTGGACGATCTTCAGACAGTGTCGACGCACCAGTGGCTGCTCTCAAACAGATGGGCGTCTTGATCTTTGCAATTGGAAGCAGAGGCTCTGATAGCAGAGAATTGCAAAAAGTGTCCCACGATCCCAGCTATGCTCTATCTGTGTCAGAGTTTACTGACCTTCCCAGTGTCCAACAACAACTTCAGGCCTCTGTGGAGGCCGTGGTTATTGACGCTACTCCTGAATCACCAACTGTACATGGTATGTTATCAAACATATACATTTGGTGACCAATGCAGCTGCCTATCTAAAATAAAACATATGTAGGAATGGAAATGAGGGGAATATTTGTTTAGTTTCCAATGTACCTCTCACACTCACTATGTGTTTCTTTTATCAAAACTGAAATGTGCTTGTTAGTAAATTTCTTTTGTTAAACACTCCTCCAACTGATCATTATCAGTAAAACATCTTTGATGCAAGGTTTTCACTTCTTTCCTTCCTTTTTCCCTCAGTTGACACTGCCAAAAAGGATATTGTATTCCTCCTTGATGGTTCCGATGCCACGAGGAATGGCTTCCCCGCCTATGCGTGATTTTGTTGAAACAGTGGTTGAAAAACTCAGTGTGGGAGAAAACAAAGACCGTGTCTCTGTGGTCCAGTTCAGCAGAGAAGCTGAAGTCCATTTCTATCTGAACACTTACAACAACAGAGAGGACATAGTGGATGCGGTCAGAGGACTTAGACACAGAGGAGGAAGACCCCTCAACACCGGGGCAGCCCTCCAGTACGTCAGGGACAATGTCTTTACAAATTCCTCAGGAAGTAGACATCAGCAAGGTGTCTCTCAGATGTTGATTCTGCTAACTGGGGGAAGGTCTTTTGACAATGTTGATGCCCCAGCCTCTGCTCTCAAACAGCAGGGCATCTTTGTCATTGGTATTGGAACAAGGACCTCTGACAGTAGAGAGCTGCAGAAGTTGTCATATGAGCCCAGTTATGCGCTGTCGGTATCTGAGTTCTCCGACCTCCCTCGTGTCCAAGAACAACTCTCCTCTGTCATGAGCACAGCGCTGTTAAAGGCTACACCTTTGGTTCCAACAGTGACTGGTAAGACAGTGACACAATTCCACCATCTTAGGTTTTGTAGGATGCTGTCTGTAGTGAGTTCATGTATATTTTGCCACAGCCTAGGTCACGCAGCATCAGTCTGAATAGTACAGCTTTGCTTAAAAAAACAGGCTGTAAGGAAATATTGGGACTTAAGCTTAAGTATCTGAATTGAACTTGTGAATCATTTGCTGCTTGAGCTTAAAAATGTCCCAATTCTTATGTCCCCTAGTGGTGAGGCAGCATACAGGAAGAGATGTGGTGTTCTTGCTGGATGGATCTGACGGCACAAGATCTGGCTTCCCAGCTATGCGAGATTTTGTCCAAAGAGTAGTAGAAACTCTTAGTGTGGATGACAAGAAAGACCGTGTGTCAGTGGTTCAGTACAGCAGGGATCCAGCTGTCCACTTCTATTTGAACACCTACATGACTAAAGGCCAGATCCTTGATGCCGTCAGGGGTTTGAGGCACAAAGGTGGAAGACCCCTTAACACTGGAGCAGCTCTCCAGTACTTGCGGGATAACGTCTTCACTGCCTCTGCAGGAAGCAGGCAGTCGGAGGGAGTTCCTCAGGTCCTTATATTTCTAAGTGGTGGACGATCTTCAGACAGTGTCGACGCACCAGTGGCTGCTCTCAAACAGATGGGCGTCTTGATCTTTGCAATTGGAAGCAGAGGCTCTGATAGCAGAGAATTGCAAAAAGTGTCCCACGATCCCAGCTATGCTCTATCTGTGTCAGAGTTTACTGACCTTCCCAGTGTCCAACAACAACTTCAGGCCTCTGTGGAGGCCGTGGTTATTGACGCTACTCCTGAATCACCAACTGTACATGGTATGTTATCAAACATATACATTTGGTGACCAAAGCAGTTGCCTGTCTAAAATAAAACATATGTAGGAATGGAAATGAGGGGAATATTTGTTTAGTTTCCAATGTACCTCTCACACTCACTATGTGTTTCTTTTATCAAAACTGAAAAGTGCTTGTTAGTAAATTTCTTTTGTTAAACACTCCTCCAACTGATCATTATTCAGTAAAACATCTTTGATGCAAGGTTTTCACTTCTTTCCTTCCTTTTTCCCTCAGTTGACACTGCCAAAAAGGATATTGTATTCCTCCTTGATGGTTCCGATGCCACGAGGAATGGCTTCCCCGCCATGCGTGATTTTGTTGAAACAGTGGTTGAAAAACTCAGTGTGGGAGAAAACAAAGACCATGTCTCTGTGGTCCAGTTCAGCAGAGAAGCTGAAGTCCATTTCTATCTGAACACTTACAACAACAGAGAGGACATAGTGGATGCGGTCAGAGGACTTAGACACAGAGGAGGAAGACCCCTCAACACCGGGGCAGCCCTCCAGTACGTCAGGGACAATGTCTTTACAAATTCCTCGGGGAGTAGACATCAGCAAGGTGTCTCTCAGATGTTGATTCTGCTAACTGGGGGAAGGTCTTTTGACGATGTCGATGCCCCAGCCTCTGCTCTCAATCAGCAGGGCATCTTTGTCATTGGTATTGGAACAAGGACCTCTGACAGTAGAGAGCTGCAGAAGTTGTCATATGAGCCCAGTTATGCGCTGTCGGTATCTGAGTTCTCCGACCTCCCTCGTGTCCAAGAACAACTCTCCTCTGTCATGAGCACAGCGCTATTAAAAGCTACACCTTTGGTTCCAACAGTGACTGGTAAGAGAGTGACACAATTCCACCATCTTAGGTTTTGTAGGATGCTGTTTGTTGTGAGTTCATGTATATTTTGCCACAGCCTAGGTCACGCAGCATCAGTCTGAATAGTACAGGTTTGCTTAAAAACAAAAGGCTGTAAGGAAATATTGGGACTTAAGCTTAAATATCTGAATTTAACTTGTGAATCATTTGCTGCTTGAGCTTAAAAATGTCCCAATTCTTATGTCCCCTAGTGGTGAGGCAGCATACAGGAAGAGATGTGGTGTTCTTGCTGGATGGATCTGACGGCACAAGATCTGGCTTCCCAGCTATGCGAGATTTTGTCCAAAGAGTAGTAGAAACTCTTAGTGTGGATGACAACAAAGACCGTGTGTCAGTGGTTCAGTACAGCAGGGATCCAGCTGTCCACTTCTATTTGAACACCTACATGACTAAAGGCCAGATCCTTGATGCCGTCAGGGGTTTGAGGCACAAAGGCGGAAGACCCCTTAACACTGGAGCAGCTCTCCAGTACTTGCGGGATAACGTCTTCACTGCCTCTGCAGGAAGCAGGCAGTCGGAGGGAGTTCCTCAGGTCCTTATATTTCTAAGTGGTGGACGATCTTCAGACAGTGTCGACGCACCAGTGGCTGCTCTCAAACAGATGGGCGTCTTGATCTTTGCAATTGGAAGCAGAGGCTCTGATAGCAGAGAATTGCAAAAAGTGTCCCACGATCCCAGCTATGCTCTATCTGTGTCAGAGTTTACTGACCTTCCCAGTGTCCAACAACAACTTCAGGCCTCTGTGGAGGCCGTGGTTATTGACGCTACTCTTGAATCACCAACTGTACATGGTATGTTATCAAACATATACATTTGGTGTCCAAAGCAGTTGCCTGCTAAAATCAAACATATGTAGGGATGGAAATGAAGGGGAATATTTGTTTAGTCTCCAACTTTGCAATTGGAAGCAGAGGCCTTTACTGCAGATAATTACAAAGTCTATCACAGAAACCCTTATATGCTATGCACATATCAACATTTGCTTACTTCCCCTCTTTTGAGCAGGAACTTTGCTTCTTTATTAAGACTGATATTAATGATGGCCATATCTGCTATAGAAAAGCAATGTGATTGTTATTTTGTGTTGTGTTGTTGAGTGCAGCAGTACAGTTTTATTGAAATGACGAAGCCAGGATAGAAAGATTAATTATTTCTACAGTGGAAGTTTCTTTCCTGTTTTTGTGGTCAGGAATCTAGGATGTTCCTTTCACACTGTACTCAAACTCCATCAAGGTTTTTCTTACAAGTAAAAATAGCCAAATGTTTTATTGTTGACCAGAGTTTCTTTCATTGGCACAATAATTCAACTGGGCATCTTTCAGCTGCTGACATGAATAGATGCATTAGAAGAAAAAGATTGTGAGCACCCAACCTCTATTAAAAGCCAGATTGACTGTAATCTGGCTACATATAGACCTGGGTCAAGCCCATACCAATGAAACCAGTTCTACTGCTCTATAGGCTGTTAAGGTCATTTTGAATGTGGATTATGACATTGTCCTTTTATTTATTTGTCTTTCTGAAGGCCCTCGGAGAGACATTGTTTTTCTTGTTGATGGATCCGATAGTGTTGGACGAGAATTCGCCATCATCCAAGAGTTCATCCGTAGGTTGGTGGAGAGCCTTGATGTGGGAGAAAACAAAGTCCGAATTGGTGTGGTCCAGTATGGTGACTCTTCCCAGGCTGACATGTATCTCAATACATACAACACAAAAGAAGGTGTACTGAACAGCATCAGGGAAATGAGACAGCTTGGAGGAAGACAGCGTAACCTGGGCCAAGCCCTGAAGTTTCTCAGGAACAGTGTTATGATACCAGCACAAGGAAGCAGGAAGCAAGAAGGTGTACCACAGTTTGCCGTTGTTGTGTCCAGCAGGCCTTCAACAGATAATGTCAGGCTTGAAGCCACTTCTCTCAAAACATCTGGAGTTATCCCATTAAGCATTGGTACCAGGGAGATCGACCCCACAGAGCTACGTATGGTGTCATACATCCCAAGATATTCTTTCACTGTTGATGACCTCCCTGGTCTGTACACAGCTGAAGAAAGCGTCCGTGAAACACTAACAACGTTATCAGATGAAGAGATTGCAGCATTGAGGCCTGAAATCCCAACTGAAGGTAATTTATCCAAAATGTTATCTTCTGCAAAGCTCTGTGTAGGTATTCACCTATAAACTTGCTATATATAAAAAAGATTACCAACATACTTTTTAAAAACGATTAGAACATCCTTAAGTGCTTTTATATTACTGCTAAAACATCCCCAGATAGTATAGCAAGTTCTGAGCCCATCAATGTATTCAAGAATGGGTGGCTGACCAGTAACAGGGTGAGAATCACATCTTAGAGTTGGGACCAACTCAGCCTACTACCTTCATTTTGATTGAGCAGCTATTTCACTTCAAAAGCAGAACCTTTTACTTAATAGGTGAAGAGTCAGCAGGGATATATCATGAACCTGTAATGTGTGCAGCTTTATGGTGATTAAGCATCAACATTACCTTCTGTGGTTAAGTGGTTTTGGGCAGCTTAGATACAAAGTTAAAGACTTTCCAGTTTAAACCAGTGTCTAGAGTTTAAACCTACAGTGCTAAATGTCCGTAGCCAGAGGTGTTTATTCTAAATGTGTTTCCTGTTTCTGACTTGGAAACAGCAAACAGTGCAGATAGTAATATGAAAACATTACAAAAGGTTTTGTTAACTAAAATCTGGCAAAAGATTACTGTTAATGAAACATAGATATTTAGAGTCAGTGCAGAGAATCATTTGGAAACAAATCATGCAGGAAGTTTAATTATTTCACTGTGCTAACTGTGAGCTTAGACTCCACAAATGCAACAGTAATACTTTCAAGGCATTTGCCTCCCCACTGATCAACATATTAGGAGATTTGTGTTTCTACATGTTGTCTTCTCTATTGTTGTCCTTAATTATGTGATCATTCATCTCAACAAAATTCTCTGATTGTATTTTAACAGTAGTGCCACCACCACCACCACCATCACCACGGGGAGACGGGGATAAAAGAGACGTTGTATTTCTCATCGATGGTAGTATCGCAACACGTAGTGAATTTCCATCCGTTCGTGAAATGATAAGAAGAGTTGTGAGCCAGCTGGATGTAGGACTTGATAGGGTCAGAGTTTCAGTGGTGCAGTACAGCGATGATACGAAACTAGAATTCCTTCTTAATGAGTACTCCACCAAAAGGGAAGTGGACCAGGCTGTGTCAAGGCTCAGAAGCATGGCTGGAAGTCGTCTGAACACGGGGCGTGCCCTTGAGTGGGTTGCCAGGAACATCTACCAGAGATCTGCTGGAAGTCGTGTTGAGGAAGGTGTGCCTCAGTTCCTCATTCTGGTTACAGGCGGGAAGTCTTCAGATGACGTATCCACACATGCTAACCAGCTTAAGAGAAATCTGGTTGCACCTGTTGCCATCGGTTCAAGAAATGCAGATTTAGATGAGCTGCGACAGATTTCCCTAAGGCCAGAGCTTGTGTACTCTGTTGACAGTTTCCAACAACTACCAAGAGTGGAACCCCAGCTCATTAATTCTGTCCGAACAATAACCACCACTGACATCACAAGAGGTGTTCCAGTACAAGAAGGTAAGAGACATTTTTATAAAATGTAGTAACGGAACATAAGGTGTATTTGATTAATAGGTACGTACTAGAACAATTTTTGATTGTACTATTTTAATATCTCTGTTAATATTTCAGAGCTACTGGATATTGGGAAGAAGGATATAATTTTCCTTGTTGATGGTTCAGACAGCACAGGTCCTGATGGCATTGCCTATATTCGGGACTTTATCATCAGCATTGTCCAACAACTTGATGTGCAGCCTGAAAAAGTTCGCATTGCTGTTGTCCAGTATTCAGACAGAACCCAAACAGAGTTCTCCCTTCGGACACACAACAGCAAGCAAGATGTGTTGTCTGCTATCAAACGCCTTCGTCAGCTTGGTAGACGTTCCTCAAACCTGGCCAGTGCCATTGATTATGTCTTGGAGAGGGAAGTAAAACCATCAGCTGGCGTTCGTCTATCAGAGGCCTCCCAGCATCTTGTGGTTCTCACAGGTGAAAAGTCCAGCCAGTCAGTTTCTCTCTTTGGACCTCTGTTGAAGAAAAGACGAGTGAACTGCATTGGAGTTGGGACTATGAATGCTGACAGGAGTCAACTTGGTGAAATTGCCTCATCCTCAGAAGATGTTGTTACTGTACTGTCATTCCCAAATTTGCCAACTGCAAAAACAAAGGTTGTTTCCAGACTGACAGGGATGGCTGTGGTAGATGAACCAGACGACCCTGACACTGAATATAATAGTAAGTTATGTCGATTTCAGATAATGTGCCTTAATATGTTTATCTGAATATAATTGTTTGGTGGGGGGGGGAGTGGGGGTTACATGATTGTGTGCTATTTGAGACTTGTTTAAGTCTTGGGGTGGTGTCTATTTAGCGTAGCTAACATAAAATAAAAACAGGGCCTAAAATACTACATGCACAAATTCTCAAACATCAAGCCTAATTATCTCTAGCAGATGGAATTCCTCTTTATCTAAATGCATTGCAATTTGTTTTAATCAATTGTAGTATCCCTTGTTGTTTTGTTTGTCAGCAAATTCACAACACATGTCATCTGAGGGCACTTAACAGATACAATCAAAAGTTACTGTTTGAAAATGTTCAAAAGTGAACAGTCCAACACATTCTAGTATTCATACTTTGGACCTTGTGCTGACATATGACATTAAATGTGAAGAAATTACAGTGTTTTCTCCAAACCCTGTGCCCTCTAACCACTTTTAGTCATTTATCATGTTAATTTATCAAGTTAATGATGAATTTTCCTCATGCTCCAGGGTTACCTGTGGAGTACCAAAGCAATAATTCTAGGACCAAATCTCTTCACTCTAGTCTTTGCAGTCTTTAAAATAGAAGCTGATTAGTCAGTCACTTCATTTGGATGGGATTAAATTGATCTCAGATAGCAACATATAAATGATTAATAATACTGAAAATAAAAATAATAATAGTAAAAAGATGAAGCCATCTTAGAGAAAATAGAAAGGCCATCACAGAGTATTGAGGTTTCAGCTTCCAAGTATTTACAGTTCAGTCATGGAACTCATTCCGGAGAAATATAAGCCCTCCCATCATCATTAAAAAGACCAATCACACAACCCATACCACCTGTGGTTATTTGATTTGAATCTTACTTGGAATATACTGAGGAGGATTAACCTCAAACCTGTTCAGTTACATCAGCACTCCAACTACAAATTGCTCTGGTGGAGCCAACAGAATAACAAAGACTCCTGGACAGCTGTGGAGACATCTTCAAAAAGCTTAGTGAAAGTCCAATTGCCTTCCAATTTTACTAGTTAACAGATGACTGAGAATTTACACAGGCAACCCACAAGTTTAATATTATCATTCTGTTTTTTTGAGTCCAAATAGGCAGAAATTCAAAAGACAGCAACAAAGATGCTGATGCAATCTCTGCTTTGTCTAATTTTCCAGTTGTGGTGTAAGTTTTTTTTAGTTCTTACACAGTTTTGTTATAGTAAAATTATTTTCCTTGTTTTTTCGAAGATGTGCCAGGACCCAAAAAGGCTGATATAGTGTTCCTAATGGATGGATCCATCAACCTTGGCCTAGAAAACTTCAAGATAGTTAGGGACTTTATTATGACTTTGGTTGATTCATTCTTCGGTGAAACAGACGACCTACGAATTGCACTCGCACAGTATTCCACGGATGTAACTGATGCCTTCTACTTCAACACCTTCAAGGACAGGGAGGAAGTTGTGGAGGCCATTGGCAGCATAGAATACAAAGGTGGACGTAGAATCAATACTGGTGCAGCCATTCGCCATGTTCAGGATATCCATTTCACCAGGCAGAAAGGCAGTAGGATGGATGAAGGCATCCCTCAGATCCTCATGCTCATCACTGGAGGTCGCTCAAGTGATGATGGGAAGACAGCAGCACTGGGTCTGAAAAGCAAAGGTGTGAAAGTCTTTGCTTTAGGGACTGGAGACATTCAAGAGGAGCTGGAGAACATGGCAAGTCGAACTTCCACCACGTTCCGAGGACAGGACTTCGAGGACTTATCACAGCTCCTGGAGCAAATCCTGCAGACATTAGATGATGAAGTCAAGGGGGATGGTTGTACTGATTCCCAAACACTGGTAACAGGTAAGACAATTCGTTTTGATCATTATTAACATTACAGCTGAAATTGTTCATCTGAAATGTGTGTTAAATTTTAGAGTTATGTTTTTAATAATCTGTGGTTTTTCAGAATGTCTTGATAACAAAAATGCTGTTTTACAGCTTGCGATGTTGAGGTGTTAGTCGGCTTCGATGTGTCTGGCCAGAACATCTTCAGAACTCAAAACAACCTTCAGAAAAAGATGGAAGCCATTCTGCAAAGAATTTCAAAAATGGCACCAATCAGTTGCTCGGGAGGCCAGAGTCCATCCATCCAAGTCGGTATGCTGGCCATGGATTCTGCCTCTGAGCCTGTCCAGATCGACTTTACAGACAATCCAAATGAGCTGTTTGAGGCCTTCAGAGGTCTGCAGAGTCGGGGCCCCTTCGTCCTCAACGCTCAGACCATCGTCGCCTATAAGAACCGGTTCAGACAGGGTAGCAACATAAAGGTTGGTCATTCAAACAGCTGAAGAGTACTTGCAGAAATGCTAAACAGTCACAAACTGCTCTTTGTTTCGACTCTCAAACTAAAGGTAATCATTCATCTGACTGACGGCCTTGATGCTCCATACTCTGAAGTAAAAAGACAAGTTGAAGAGCTTCGTCAGTCAGGTACAAAGATCTAACAGGGAAAACTTCACTACCTTCAAGCATCTTTTATGTCTCTGCAATATCAAATTCAGAAGTTTATATATCTGAGTAAAGTTGATTCTCAACATCTGCATAGTTAACAGCTTCATCGTGGTTGGGCTGGAACGAGCAGAACGGTTTGAGGAGGCTTTACTTTTGGAATACGGTCGTGGCTTTAGGTACACAAGACCCCTAAGACTCAATGTCATGGACCTAGACTATGAGCTTTTGGAGGAACTGGTGGGTACAGATACAAATCGAACATCTTTTTTGAGGATTAATCATTCTTGAAACACTTAAGGAATACCTTATTTTTCTTGTTAGGACAACATTGCGGAGCGTGAATGCTGTGGAGTTCCATGTAAATGTACTGGGAACAGGGGAGATCGAGGGGCAGTTGGGATGCCAGGGATTAAGGTACCATTTATTGAACATATATATTTTTTTCTAGGCACCACAGGAAAACTGATATTTTCATTGATCTGTCCTTTAGGGTAGTCCAGGATTCCCAGGGAGCCAAGGACATCCTGGAGACGAGGGTGGACCAGTGAGTCCGAACGCCTAGCACAGCCATGAAGGATCTTTTCCATTTTTTTTTCTGCTTTACGGCATTTATTTTATGTGATTACAGGGAGAAAGAGGTCCACCTGGTGTTAATGGGACTCAGGGTTTCCAGGGATGTCCTGGACAGAGAGGAGTCAAGGTAACATTTATTTATATATTGACATAGTTTTGATCTGTAAAGCTAAAGTAAAACAATAACATCATTTCTAATTACATATTTTCTTTTTAGGGCTCTCGTGGCCTCTCTGGAGAAAAGGTGAGTGTAGTTTTAATGAACAATAATTAACATGTCATGTTATATCTTGCTTAAACTGCTAGTGCTTTTTTAGGGTGAAATGGGAGAAATTGGACTTGATGGCATTAACGGGGAAGAAGTAAGTTTTTCTTATATATTGAAAATAGAAAATCATGTTTTCATTTTACTCTGTTATTTTGATCTAACTGGCTTTTTTAACATCCTCGCAGGGGCTAAGTGGAATCGCTGGGCCTCCGGGTGACAGAGGAAACCCTGGAGGGAGAGTAAGAAACTTTAATCACTTAAAGCGTTTTCTACAGATTAGTTTTTTAAAAATGTATTAAAAAGAAATGCCTTGGCCTTGTGTCTGTCTGTTTATAGGGTCCCAAAGGAGCGAAAGGAAAAACAGGCGACATAGGTCAAAGGGGAATCAGAGGTGACCCTGTACGTATTAAAAGTTGAATTGGTCCTCTCAGCTTTGTGTACTTAAACCATGATTGCAATTTGGCATTAAGGAGGCTCAATTGTTAGCGTTGTTGATCCTATGCTAGAAGTATGCGGGCTATTTCAGTTTTTACTCACAGCCTAAACAATGCATGTTTGGTTAGTTAGCAACTTCCTAAAGCTATTAATTGTAAGTCTTATTAATCTAATTTGTACATGTATTTGAAGTCATCAACAATAAAGACTCTCTTTTAGTAAATGGCCTGATATTATAGAGCCTATAGGGACTCCAAAGCACTTTAAACTGAATTCAATCATTCACACTGTCACACAGTGGTGACAGTGAGGTAACCTGTAGCTACAGCTTTCAACCTTTGGACACATCAGTAGGAAATTGTGATAAAGTGTCTTTCCCAAGAACACAATGGCTGAGCAGAAGGTGGTGGAGGAAAAGATTCTGCACATGGATGGATGGATGGATGGATGGATGGATGGATGGATGGATGGAAGAATGATGGATGGATGGATGGAAGAATGATGGATGGATGGATGGATGGAAGAATGATGGATGGATGGATGGAAGAATGATGGATGGATGGATGGATGGATGGATGGATGGATGGATGGAAGAATGATGGATGGATGGATGGATGGATGGATGGATGGATGGATGGATGGAAGAATGATGGATGGATGGATGGATGGATGGATGGATGGATGGATGGAAGAATGATGGATGGATGGATGGATGGAAGAATGATGGATGGATGGATGGATGGATGGATGGATGGATGGACGAATGATGGATGGATGGATGGATGGATGGATGGATGGATGGATGGATGGAAGAATGATGGATGGATGGATGGATGGATGGAAGAATGATGGATGGATGGATGGATGATGGATGGATGGATGGAAGAATGATGGAAGGATGGATAATGGATGGATGGATGGATGGAAGAATGATGGATGGATGGATGGATGATGGATGGATGGATGGATGGATGGATGGAAGAATGATGGATGGATGGATGGATGATGGATGGATGGATGGATGGATGATGGATGGATGGATGGATGGAAGAATGATGGATGGATGGATGGATGGATGATGGATGGATGGATGGATGGATGGATGGATGGATGATGGATGGATGGATGGATGGATGGATGGATTATGGATGGATGGATGGATGGAAGAATGATGGAAGGATGGATAATGGATGGATGGATGGATGGATGGATGATGGATGGATGGATGGATGGATGGAAGAATGATGGAAGGATGGATAATGGATGGATGGATGGATGGATGGAAGAATGATGGATGGATGGATAATGGATGGATGGATGGATGGAAGAATGATGGAAGGATGGATAATGGATGGAAAGATGGATGGATGGATGGAAGAATGATGGAAGGATGGATAATGGATGGATGGATGGATGGATGGATGGATGGATGGATGGATGGATGGATGGAAGAATGATGGATGGATGGATGGAAGAATGATGGATGGATGGATGGAAGAATGATGGATGGATGGATGGATGGATGGAAGAATGAGGGATGGATGGAAGAATGATGGATGGATGGATGGATGATGGAAGAATGATGGATGGATGGATGGATGGATGGAAGAATGATGGATGGATGGATGGATGGATGGATGGATGGATGGATGGATGGATGGATGGAAGAATGATGGATGGATGGATGGATGGATGGAAGAATGATGGATGGATGGATGGATGGAAGAATGATGGATGGATGGATGGAAGAATGATGGATGGATGGATGGATGGATGGATGGATGGATGGAAGAATGATGGATGGATGGATGGATGGATGGATGGATGGATGGAAGAATGATGGATGGATGGATGTATGGATGGATGGAAGAATGATGGATGGATGGATGGATGGATGGATGGATGATGGATGGATGGATGGATGGAAGAATGATGGATGGATGGACAATGGATGGATGGATGGATGGATGGATGATGGATGGATGGATGGATGGATGGATGGATGGATGGAAGAATGATGGAAGGATGGATAATGGATGGATGGATGGATGGATGGAAGAATGATGGAAGGATGGATAATGGATGGATGGATGGATGGATGGAAGAATGATGGAAGGATGGATAATGGATGGATGGATGGATGGATGGAAGAATGATGGAAGGATGGACAATGGATGGATGGATGGATGGATGGATGGATGGATGGATGGATGGATGGATGGATGGATGGAAGAATGATGGATGGATGGATAATGGATGGATGGATGGATGGATGGATAATGGATGGATGGATGGATGGATGGATGGATGGAAGAATGATGGAAGGATGGATAATGGATGGATGGATGGATGGATGGAGGGAAGAATGATGGATGGATGGATAATGGATGGATGGATGGATGGATGGAGGGAAGAATGATGGAAGGATGGATAATGGATGGATGGATGGATGGATGGAGGGAAGAATGATGGATGGATGGATAATGGATGGATGGATGGATGGATGGAGGGAAGAATGATGGAAGGATGGATAATGGATGGATGGATGGATGGATGGAGGGAAGAATGATGGATGGATGGAAGAATGATGGATGGATGGATGGATGGATGGATGGATGGATGGATGGATCCCTTTGATGCTACCTGAATGAATCTCCAAAACCAAGAGGCTCTCAGTGGGCTGAAGGTGAACCATGGGCAGAGCGAAGTTCTTCCTACAGTCTCTCACTTCTTCAGACCTTCTTCAGTCCAAAGCTCCATGTTCGTTAGAACGGAGGGCAGGAAGGGAAGAGCTGGGAGATACTCGGCTTGCTTCCAGATTGGTCTCCTCATTAAGTTTTGCAACCAAGTCTCCAAACTTGTGTTTAGTTTTAGTCTTGTTTAGTCATCAAACTGCGTCATCCAGCTTTTCCAGCTGACCTGGTTTATCTCTTTCACATCAGGGAACGAGGGGACAGGATAACGACACTCCAGGACCTAAGGGGGACCGTGGTGATGCTGGCCTGCCGGTATAGTCTCTCTCAGCTTTTTTCTGCTGTACAGGAAGTGTTAAACTTGGTTTATTATTGTGATTGGAATGTTGGTTATCTGATGACAGGGAGACCCTGGTTTAGACGGAGTGATAGGAGAACGGGGGGAAAATGGCAGACAGGTAAACAACTCTTGAAATCACTGAGCAATATTGGAGGCTTTAAATGAACCAAGGTGTGACTCTGTCCTTATCTTCCTTAGGGTCTGGATGGTAACAGAGGGCAACCGGGACCACCTGTAGGTCACTTTCTAGAGTTTGTTAATATTTGAATAACTTTCATAGTTAGCTAACATTCTGCTGCTTCCCTGAAGGGACGTCCCGGGTCAGCCGGAGCAAAAGGTCTGCCAGGACAGCAGGGCATCGCAGGATCAAGAGTGAGTTTGCTCTCTTCATTTCCATAACATTATCTGGATTAGAATTACAGAGATGGGGAAGCTTAGATATTCTGGATTTAATACTCCTAAAATTTCCTGCCAGCAGTTTGATGAGCTGCTTTCATTGGATTCCTACTGGCACATCTTTTTAGATAACGACATTCTTTAGTCATTAACAGAAATCATGAAAGAAAAATCAATCATTGAGACCAGCTTTGTCCTTCTGAAGGGTCGAGCTGGACCAATCGGTACTCCAGGACCTAAAGGGGAGGATGGGAATCCCGGTCCTAGAGTGAGTCCACCAAATGGATCTGCTGTTCTGTATCCGGGGTATCGTGCTAATCCTAAACCTCATCTGATGATGCTTGATTGTTCAGGGTCCTGGTGGTATCCCGGGTCCCGCCGGAGATACAGGAAGAAGAGGACCTCTTGGTCGCAAGGTAGAGAACCGGAGCGAGCTTGATGAGTGTCTGACTGTGAACGGGTCGGCTACGTAGCATGGATGGATATGCATGAGCCAACAGGGAGACGCTTGGTTCCGTTTCATTCAATCCGTAGAACCACATGATCCATCCTTTCCTGTTTCCTCTGAGATGTTTTCCTTATCCAGTGAATCTGCTTCTCATGGTCTCATTTTAGGGAGAACCGGGAGATCCAGGACCAGCTGGTGAGGGCGGTTCCATTGGACCCCATGGAGAACCAGTAAGAATAAACTCTTTTTCCATTAATTCCAGTTTATGACTCTCTTTGCTTAATTAACCCGTTATACCTCTGATTAATTATACTAATTCTACCCTAGCATGACATTCTCCTAAAACTTTATATATTTAGATCATTTCCATGAGATGAATGTTTTCTTTTTTTACTAACTTTGATCCTAAGATGGATCGGTCATATTAGGAAACAACTATAATACGTACTTTTCAGACAAATAAGCAAAAAAAATAAAGAGACTAAATTCTGTCAGTTTCCCCAACGTATATTTTTACATACTGGATATGTAAAAATATCCTAGATTAATGTTTTTCACTTTAAATAGTTAATCCTTTCAAGCTGAAGTCAGAAAATATGGAGATTTTATGGGTTTGTTCCCGTAGTGATCAGCATGTTTACATTACTACATAATAAATAAATATGGAATACATAAAATGATTTTTAAAGGTTTTACAGTTTTTTTCAGTGTCCTGTCTGGCGATGAGGCGATAAGAATAATTGTCTTGATGCCAAAAACGATAGCAACAGATTTGACTTTCACCAGTGGAGCAGTCCGGCTATCGCCACAGTGTTCCGCTTCCTTTATGCATTTAAATAGCTTTATGTTGTTGTTTTTTATAATCCATGCAGGGAGTCTGCTTTGTGTAGTTTTAACTTGCTCACATTAATTGTAACTGATTTCTTTGTTAATATAAATGTTAAATTTAAACCATCTTTAAATAAAAAATGTGACTGTTTGTCCCAGAAAACCAGCTGGTCACAGCATTTATGTCGTTTTTCCATTCAGGGTCCAGATGGTAGCGATGGTTTCGGTCCGAAGGGTGAGAAAGGAAGACAGGTGAGAGCAAAGGGCTGCATTTGCTCAGTAGAAATGGTTCAGGTGACCTTTAAGGTCAGTCAGTGAATAAATCAGGATGAAGACGATGCTATAAATCCTTTCCCACTGTGTGCGCTTCTTTAAAGGGAGGTACTGGTTTCCCAGGGAACCCCGGACCAAAGGTAGGCCACAGCTTTTCACTCCAGCTCAGATTTCATGTAAAGCGATGCTGCTGCATCTATCTGCCTGTTTTTCATGATTTCAGGGGGAAGCTGGAGACCCTGGAAAACTGGGTGGACCTGGAGCCCGAGGAAACCGCGGACAGAGAGTTTGTCTTTTTAGTCATTTCATTATATGCTACATAATTAATTTCTCTATGGAGTTACCAAATCTTTACAGCCGTGTTTAAGACTAAATGTCGACTCTTTCTAGGGAGTATCTGGGAAACCTGGACTGCCTGGACAGAAGGGAGAGGATGGGTATTCTGGACCCTACGTAAGCCTCCTAAAACCTTCAGCTTTATTCACATTCTCCAGGGCTGCTTGAACATGAAAAAAGCCCAGCTTTAGATGAGCTATAATGAGCTGCAGGGAGGGGAAGAAATGCTCCATGTTTTAAACTGCTTAGCCAGAGCAGAAGATGGAGCTAGCGGAGCTCTTAGACGGGGTATTAGTTAATTGTGTATGGGTCTGTTAACGAGCTTGTTTGTGCTTCTACAGGGACCCAAAGGACCAAGAGGACCAGGTGTTGTGGTACGTGTTCCTTACCTACGGAATAACCTTTTTCTGCATCTATTCTGTGTATATCTAGTTTCCTAAAAGTTGACTCTTCCTCCTTCCAGCAATGTGACCTAGTCCAGAAGATCAGAGATAACTGCCGTAAGTTTTCCTGACTTCAATATTATCGTTCACTCGGAGCACAAACCGATTCTTACAATGTTTTTATTGTTCTTTTTATCTTTATCAGCTTGCTGTTTTGGTGAGTATAAAAGTGTCTTTGCTTTGGATTAAAATGCTTCAGATCAGGCTGTGATCATGGCGGCAGGAAGTTAGACTAGGCCTCTCTGTGCGTGTTCTTAGGTAAGGAGGAATGTCCGGTCTACCCCACGGAGCTGGCTTTCGCCCTGGACGTCTCCCAGACTGTCGATCGCCAAGTTTTCAACAACATGCGAGACACTGCCGCCCTCCTTGTTAAAAACATCACCATCGCTGAGAGTAACTGTCCAAGAGGCGCTCGCGTTGCTCTGACACTGTACAGCAACGAGGTCATCACTGAGGTCCGGTTTGCCGACGCATTGAAGAAACGGTCGCTGGTGGATCGCATCGAGGGACTGCAAAAACCAAGATCCAACAAGGAAGCAAGTTTAGAAACAGCCATGACCTTTGTGGCCCAGAACACCTTCAAGAGAGTGCGCAGTGGTTTCCTTATGAGGAAAGTGGCCGTCTTCTTTGTTGGTCACCGGGTTAGGCAGACTCAGAGAATCACTAATGCCGCTCTTCGCCTTCACGATGCTGGGATAGCTACCTTGATCTTGGTGAACAGTGAGAACAGAGAGCTCAGCCGGGCTGTGCAGGTATGACCGACTGATGCAGCCTTTAACGGTTCTTTGAGACCAGCTTAACCTTCATTTTATATTTATCACCTCGTTTTATTATTCTCCCTGTAAAACAGGTGAACAATACAGCGCTGGCCCAGGTTATAGTTCTTCCTACCTCAGGAAGCTCCCAGTACAACTCAGCCTTCAAGAAGGTCCTGAACTGCCACGTCTGCTTCGGTAAGATGACCTAAAGCTGTTTCTACACATTTGTGTCAAACTACAGTAGCAGCAACCAAAATGGCCCCTACCAGTCAAAAGCCAGCTGAATGGCAACCTAAATATAGCCGAATGGTAGCTGACTGGCAGCCGGTCATGGAAAAAAGGATTCAACCCTTCACCCCAGTTAAATAAAAGGAAAATATCTTTGCAAAGAAAGAACAGTTCATCATACAGCCCTAATGGCAGCATTCTGCTCTGTTCTGCCTGAGCAGCGTTCGTTCCTCCTTACTTACAACAATGGAAAGCAGTCAGAGTCAAAACTAATTACAGACACTTTGGTTAAACAGTAACATGTTATGAATAAACCTGGAGAAAGAATCTGGTTTGTTATGGGAAAAAGCTATGTCTGGTCTACAAACACCATCCTGCAGAGAATGTTGTGGCCTTCAAGGTGAAACAGACTGAGTGAAAACTTTATAGTGAGTAAATAAGATAAATTAATATAGAAGAGAAATAAAAATTTTCTGCCAACACAGCCTAAATGCAGCCGAATGGCAGCCGAATGGTAGCTGAATGGTAGACAAATGGCAGCCGAACGGTAGCCGAATGGCAGCCGAACGGTAGACGAATGGCAGCCGAATGGCAGCCGAACGGTAGCCGAATGGCAGCCGAACGGTAGACGAATGGCAGCCGAATGGCAGCCGAACGGTAGCCGAATGGCAGCCGAACGGTAGACGAATGGCAGCCGAATGGCAGCCGAACGGTAGCCGAATGGCAGCCGAACGGTAGACGAATAGCAGCTGAATGGCAGCCAAGTGGCAGCCGAGTGGCAGCCGAACGGTAGCTGAATGGTAGACAAATGGCAACCAAATGGCAACCGAATGACAGCTGAATGGTAGCCGAATGGCAGCCGAACGGTAGCCGAATGGCAGCCGAACGGTAGCCGAATGGCAGCCGAATGGCAGCCGAACGGTAGCCGAATGGCAGCCGAACGGTAGACGAATGGCAGCCGAACGGTAGACGAATGGCAGCCGAATGGCAGCCGAACGGTAGACGAATGGCAGCCGAACGGTAGACGAATGGCAGCCGAATGGCAGCCGAACGGTAGACGAATAGCAGCTGAATGGCAGCCAAGTGGCAGCCGAGTGGTAGCTGAATGGTAGACAAATGGCAACCAAATGGCAACCGAATGACAGCTGAATGGTAGCCGAATGGCAGCCGAACGGTAGCCGAATGGCAGCCGAACGGTAGCCGAATGGCAGCCGAACGGCAGCCGAACGGTAGCCGAATGGCAGCCGAACGGTAGACGAATGGCAGCCGAACGGTAGACGAATGGCAGCCGAATGGCAGCCGAACGGTAGACGAATGGCAGCCGAATGGCAGCCGAACGGTAGCCGAATGGCAGCCGAACGGTAGACGAATGGCAGCCGAATGGCAGCCGAACGGTAGCCGAATGGCAGCCGAACGGTAGACGAATGGCAGCCGAATGGCAGCCGAACGGTAGACGAATGGCAGCCGAATGGCAGCCGAACGGTAGCCGAATGGCAGCCGAACGGTAGACGAATGGCAGCCGAATGGCAGCCGAACGGTAGACGAATAGCAGCTGAATGGCAGCCAAGTGGCAGCCGAGTGGCAGACGAATGACAGGAGATGATGCTTCTCTTTAGATATTAATGTCCTATCATGACAGAAAGAATATTTTAGATGTTTAAAAAAGGAATTGTAGGGGACTAGCCAAGGGTAATTCAAGGAAAGTCAAGAAACTTTGAATGGCTACGACTGTAATAAAGACATTAAAGCACTGAGAGAAAAATGATAATTATTGGGAGAACCACAGACTAGCATCTAAGCATTGGATATTTTACATAAAAAAAAAGCTCAAGCTGAAACGGTTTAGTTCTAGTTTTTATTGGGTTTAAAGTTTTTTTATGATTTGAAATTTTTTCCACTCAGGTTTTAAGATTTTGACTGAAATGTAGGCAGGTTCTATATGTAGACTACAGCTTAGGCTGGATGAGCTTCAACAGTTTGTTTCTGGAACGTCGCATAACTCCGTGCTCTGGTTTACCCCACGACTGTTTTCAGAAAAACAAAATCTCTTCCTTTGTTTGCAATTATATTATCATCATCATCATTTTGAAGATTTTTGATTGCTGTTAAAGCTTTGATTGTTGAATGTACCAGTGCTTTTGCATTAAGATCATCTTTGTTCTTTGTGTAGATTTCTGCTCTCCGGATCAAGTCTGTGACTTTATACCCCCAGCGACCAGCCGAGACCGGAGGTCGCTGACCTCTGATGTGGACATTGATATGGCGTTCGTCATTGACAGCTCTGAGACCACGTTCCCCTCCTTCTTCATTGAGATTAAACGATACATAGCTCACATCGTAGAAGCTCTCCACGTGACTTCGGATCCCATGACATCTGTTCATCATGCTAGAGTAGCTGTTGTCCAGCAAGCTCCTTATGCGTTTCTCCGCAACAGAACTGGTCTTCCCATTCACGTGGACGTTGGCTTGACCCAACACCGCTCTGCTCCAGACATCGTCAGGTTCCTGCTGGAGAAGACGGAGCAGCTGGAGGGCGGCCGTGCCCTCGCCTCGGCCATCGAGTCCACAGTGGAGCAGGTGTTTGAAAAAGCGCCGCTGCAGCGCGACAGGAAGGTGATTGTCCTCTTTGTGACCGGCAGCGTAGCGGAGGAAGAGGAGCAGCTGGTCCGCATTGCCAGTGAGATCAAATGCAGAGGATTCTTCCTGGTGATTTTTGGCGTGGGTAAAGCGCTGGGTCCCAGAGACGCTTACGTTCTGTCCCGCATGGCGAGCGAACCTTCAGATGTCTTCTTCAAACGCCTCGACCTCATTTCTGACTTCTATGACAAACACATCCAGACGTTTGGGCAGCTGTTTGCAAAGTACATCAGCTGTAAGTCAGACGCTGATTTCATTCTTCTCCACAATCACTGGAAGTACCTTCATCCTTTGTTTCTCTGCCTCTTAGTTGAAAACCGTCCTGAACTGTCCAAGAACTGTGCGTGGGTGCAGAGTGACCAGCCCCTGAAAAGCCCCCTCCCACCAGCTCCCCATCAGGAGTAAGATCGCTCCCTCTTTCTCTTCATGTGTTCATAACCAGTCTGTTTTCATTGCTGTTTTATTTGCTTTACCAGGAAACAACAGAAACACTATGAAACTAACCAGGCCGTTCATGACAAGAAGCTTCATGGTAAGATGTTCAGAAAGCAGCCAGATCTGGAGGTTAGAGCTCCAAGCTTCTACCAGCTGCTTCTACCAGTTCTATCCACTGGTTCTACCCCAGTCTGTCCTTCTGCTACATCTGCAACTCCTTGATCTCCCTGTCTGGATCTTATTAGTCAGGCTGAACTCTAATGCTACGTTCACACTGTGATTTCAGCATCAAAAATCCTGTGCTGCTTCTTTTCTGATGCTTGTCCACATTAGGGTCAGACGTCCAGTAAAGTGTCTCCAGATGCTTCCAGATGCTCCTGCTGCTCCCGTGTTCGATGCCAGAGAGCAGCTTTGCTATATTAGCTGTGATCAGCGGGTAGAAAGTAGTTAGAATCTATGTTGAAGTGAGAAAGTCCTCCTGAAAACATGGTCTGTGCAGTCAGTTCATCCAGATTACCATCCTGCCTTCAAAGATTATTTCTCTGTGGGAGCCGCTCAGACCCCCACATACCGGCGCTGCGCTGTCACTGGGAATCCCCAGCAGCAGCTGCCTCAGGCCCGCTCGCCTCTCCAGGGTTTTCCCCTCCTGTTGGTGGCGGCTGGAAGTAGATGTTAGCATTTTTCAGGTCTGTGCTACAAACTGCAGGCAGCAGGATAATAAAAGCCAACATATTCTGCCGGCAGGTTTCTACATTAGAAGTTAATTTAGGCGTTAATAAACTGTTTCAGAGGAGTGATCATAGCGCTCTGCATCAGCAGTGCTGCGTCTGACTCCCTGCCAGCTCCCAGATCAGCTCCTGGAGGACGTTTCTATGTGCCTTGATGAGCATCAACCATAGACTTTGCATGCAGACCGGCTGCTACTGATTCCTGAATCGCGTTAGGTGAGAATGCATTCTCAGCTTCTCTGGAATCTTAACGTTTTCAGTCTGGGTTTGGAAGAACTGTCCTGCTGCAGCTCACGCCTGGAAGCAGGTTTCCAGCATCTAGCTTATACAAACCTTCTGTCAGACGTTCAACCACAGAGATCCTGCGTCTGTCTTTCAGTCTCAACTGAAGGTAAATAGTTGATCCAGAAGAACTTCAGTTATTTCCTCTGGTGCGGTCAAACTGACATCACCGCGGACAGTCAGAGCGGCGTCTCCCTGGTAAACATCCTTCAGGCTGTGATGGGTTTGAACCTGGATGATTCCTGGGTTTGAGGCGGTTTAAAGTGATTATTCTTTGAAGTCTACCTTGGAACAGCCGTCTGAACTGACCATCTTGTTGTTTGGATGTGAGCAGAAAGTCCTGTTTAGGATTAGTGTGCTGAATGGACGAGAGTTTAAATCCTCTCTGTTTCCACCCTTCAGCTGCAGACGAGCTCCACGTCGCCAACGTCACGTCCAGCAGCTTCAGGTTACAGTGGAGCATCTTGGATCCCAAACTCTTGGTCTACTTTGAAGTGGTGGTGACTCGACTGACCGACCACGCCTTGGTTGTGAAGACCAACGTCTCCGGCACGGAGATAGCTCTGGACAACCTGGAAAGTTCTCAGACGTATCACGCTGTGGTCACGGCATACACAGCTGAGGGTCTCATTGTTTCCACCCGCAAGGGCATCGTTGAAACCAGTAAGTCCCCCCTCTGTCAGTGTTTGTGGGCGGAGCTTTGCGCCAATCCTTCCTGTTTTAGTGGCCATGATTTAAAAGCTGCTTTGGAAGACCAGTGATTAGGTCAGATGGTATTTTTTTCAAAGATTTGGGATCTTCTAGCTGTAAATGTCACAATATGGAAAACAATCTCACTTGTCTTTACTTCTGACTGATTTTTAAATAATCCAACTGAAAAAAAACTTTTTATTTGACTACATTTAATGAACACCACGTTATTCTAAACTTTTCCTGCAGCATCTGCCTGAACATTAATGAGTAAAACAGCTACAGTTTTATCAGGTGAGACTAAACGATATTTTCCTAACAGAAGCAGCCAGCCCAGGCAGCGCACCTGTCACCAGCAGACCACTGGAAAAACCTGAACCAGAACCTGAACCAGAAGCTAAACCAGAACCACAACCTGAACGAGAACCAGAACCACAACCAGAACCAGAACCGGGTACGTTGCTCTGAAACCATATAAACAAACAAACCCCAAACACAACACTAGGAGATCAACCGTAGCTGCTGAGGTTCTTATTTAACCTGAACCTCCAAAAATCTGTCACTAAAATAAACTAATATTTAAAGCAAACGTAATCATTACTAACTTTTCAGTTCACTTGTAAAAACTTACCTACTATCTCCTGGCTTTATTCTCAGTGACGAACACGTCTGAGTCGTTAGACATCGACATCTTGTTTTTGTAGAAAAACCAAAAAGCTGCTCTTGTGATAATTTAACCTGCTGGTTTTTAACAATGTGATGTTTTAGATTTAATCCTAACAGAATCTCCATCTCTGCCTGTCTGTCCTGCTCATGTCTGCTTCTTTCTGTTTCAACTGCTTTTTATTTTTATTTTGCATGTTGTAGTCAATGACCTGGCAGAGCCGTGCTCACTTGACTTTGACCCTGGGCAGCCGTGCAAAGACTATCAGGCTAAGTGGTTCTTTGACAGAAAGAACGGGTTCTGTGCAGAGTTCTGGTATGGAGGGTGTGGAGGCAATGAGAATAGGTTCGGCACAGAAGCCCTTTGCTTAGAAAACTGCATGAAGTCAGGTAAGTTCATTCCAGCAGAAAACTATTTCTGATCAGTTTGCTGGTGAAGATTCTCAGTCATCCAGGTCAGAGTCATTCCATAAAAGATAAAAATTATCCCACTTGACTTTTTTTTTCCAGTTTGAAGACATTTCTGTTCCCATCCAGGAAGATTTTTAATTCAAAGTGTCAGAAACAGCGTTGAGTTCCAGGTTTTATACTGGCTGTAAATACCCCTTTACAGGAGAACAGAAGACCTCACCTGTTCAGCCAGGCCAACTATTCCCTCTAACGACCCCCCTTTCAGAGACATAGACAGGTATGGGGCATTGCAGGCTAACAAAGAAGCCAAACGACCCCCATTCCAAAGGGGGGGACCCGTTCATCCGTTTCTATTTGCATGTTTTCTAAACTAAAACCAGGCTTTGTTGGGCTGCTGGATAAAACCTGGAACTAAACGCTATTTCTGACATTTTGGATTGAAAAATCTTCCTGGATGGAAGAGAAACGTCTTCAAACTTGGAAACAAAGTCCAGAGGATTGATTTTTAACTTTTAAATTAAAGATCTATCATGGTTTAATTGAACCAATGTTGAATATAAATAACTGGTCAAATATCAGAAGATTAAAATCAAAATGTATTTTTAAAATGTCAGCCTCCCAAGTTAGGACTTAATTCTCCACAGTATTAATGTTTGTGAAACTATTCCTTTTTCATCAAGCTAAGCTAAGCTTGCTAACGCCACCCAACCGTTGTTAATTAGGTCCTAGCTTATTAGCATGAATCTCTAAATTCTTTCACCTATTTGAAGTCTGTCTTAAAAGTAGCTTGCCACCATCAGTGTGCGACTGACTGAATGTAGCGTAAAGTGTTTTGGTTGAGTCTCCTGACTTCAAAAAGGGCTGTATAAGTACAGGCCATTTACCAAAAGAAAAAAAAACAATAAAGGACCAGAAATTAGACTAAAAGGTTTTTATCCGTCTGTTAGCTGCTGTCAGCTAACATGCTAACACAGCGCTGTTAGCATGTTTAGGAACCTTACGCCTTCACAGTTTAAACGATCATGTTTCCTGGACAGAAAGTTCAGGAGCAGCAGGTCTGTGAAGATGATCCCAACCATGTGACCAGAGCAGCTATATTTCTAAGCCCAGTTTGTGACACAGAATCCAGTTCAAGTGCAGCGAATGTAAAATCTTTCTATGGTTCATGTCTCTGCAGCCCTGGAGCCTCAGCCAGAGGAGCAGAAAGCTGAACAGATGGAGGTTCTTCCAGCTCCTGGTGAGAACCTGACTCCTCAGAGTTCACTTCAGGAACAGCAATAAGAGAAAACATGTTAGCATGTAGCCGCCATCTGGATCCAGCCTTCTTAGCAAGGGGACCCACATGCTAAATGCTACATATTAAATGCTAAATGCTACATATTAAATGCCAAATGCTACATATTAAATGCCAAATGCTACATATTAAATGCTAACTGCTACATATTAAATGCTAAATGCTACATATTAACCTCTTTAAATCCACCGGGTCGCCGGCAAACCGTTTTAAAGTGTTTAAAACTAATAACTCAGAATGCATGAAAATTTCACCAGTAAAATGGTTAGACATGATTAAAAAGCTTAAATTCTCCACAATTTAACCACCAAGTTAATTTTATGGACACAGCGAGCAGCAAAGCACAATCAACACAGATATAGCAGCATGTCAACATGTAAACAAACAAAGCAGCCACAGCCACGTCCCTTTGAAGGCCAGAAGCTGTTTTATAAATCCAATCTTCAAATGTTTATACTCCATTTGTCCATAAGGGTCCAAAGGTTAAAAGTAATCCAGCATATTCGAAATAAAAATATACTATGATGAGAAAATCGCCCATAACATCCGGTTGTGGACACAGAAAGGTTAGCTGGTCATAGCTAATGCTTAGCATCTTGCTAATATTTAATTCCTCTTACTTACCTCAGTTGTTAGCGATGTTTGCTGTGGTTCTTAACATCTTCTTACCTACAAGAGAAAAGTGTCCGCATCTTTTTATGATGCGATTTCAGTCAGGGACAGCCGCTGAAGTCTCCCAAGCGCTCCTTTCCTGTCAGCCAATGAGGCAGCGAGTAGAGCGATATTACGCCTCCTAGAGTCCTGCTGTTATTGGCTGAGACTAAATGGGCTGATGGGCTTTGTAGCCAATGAAATAAGGTTTCATCATGGCTGGATTATATAAAGCAGAGCCGTGTTACCGGCCTGCGTAAGCGTGAAACACACGGCTGAGGCTGGATCAGCGAGCGCAGCTCCAGGCTAAATAATAACCGTGCTATTTTTTTAGGTTTGGACGCTGATTTTTATTTTTTTACTACAAAGCCTAAAGCTGAACAAAACAAAACAAAATACAGCTCAGAAAAGGCACTGGGGCTTATTTTAGCTTGAAAAGCAGCAGTTTCCCTATTTTTTATAGATTTTATGTTATGTGTAAAAATTTTCCATTTTGTTATATATATATATTATATATTATATATATATTTGGCACATTTGCTAAATGCTACATATTAAAGGCTAAATTCTAAAAGTTAAATGATAAATGCTAAATTCTAAATGTTAAATTATGAATGCTAAATGATGACCATTGAATGCTAGATACTAAAAGCTAAAATGTACTTTGCTGAGATTCTGTTCTTCAAACAAACACGCTCCAAATTTTTGACTCTGCCTATGAACTAATTGGATAAGGAAACATGTTAACGAGGCTGACTGTGGCACCAGGGATCTCTGAGGAGGACAGGGAGGAACGGAACATCTAAACGTCTGACGCTAACGGAAACATGCGGCCCGCAGTGGAACCATTTTGAGTCTCTGACGTTTTAAAAATCTCCCAAACCTGACGGAGTGAACCTTTAGCATATAGTGATAGCTTTCCAACAAAAACACAAATCTTCCATCTTAAAGTCTTAAGAAATCATATTTAAATGTTGAATCATTCTGGCTTAAATATTTATATAAATGTACTCTTTAATTTATCAGACAATATTGTGCAAAAATGTAGAAAGTTTCTCTTTAAAAAAAATCCTGTCTTAAAATCTGTGTTTATTCCGTTATCTTCTGCAGGCCAGTTAGTTCTACGTCAGCCTGAACACCTAAATTCGGCCAATAATTTATCAACGGTCATCTGTCAATCTAATGTTTTCGGTCATAGCATCTTGATTCATATGTCGCAGCTAATATACGCAGCGGTTGAAACCAGAATCCTTTCCTTTCCCATTGAGTTGCGTCCCAGTGTTCACGGGGATGGACGTCTGTGTCTTCGGCAGGCGTAGAGCTAACAGAACTGGCAGCGTTGCGAGGCGAGGGCTCAAACATGTACGGCTGGAAGCCTTCTACACCAAACCAAGCTTCTGCCGCCCTGGCGTCCTCTTCCACAACATCTTCGTCCCCGCTTTCCTCCTCTAAATAAAAAATGGATGACGGAGGAGACTCATCCACGACCTCCGACACTAAACTCTCCTCCTCTTGCATGTTTCCGCTGTCCATAGCGTTCCTTGACAGCGTCGTTTCTAAGGCACCAATTTAGTGCTACTTGGTCCCAATGGAATTTCCCATTGGGAACCTGCTAGCACTAAGATGCTAACTGGTTAGCAAGATGCTTCCGACAAACCGGCCACAACCAAACCTGCTTGCAAACCTCGGAAATTCGGAAATGCAACGGTTGGAACGGCCGCTTCCCTACGACTTTAATTTCCCGACTAAACCACAGAGCTACACATTCAGCATATTTTGTTTAAAACATTAAAAGATGTATTTTTATTTTATTTTATTAGATTTATCAGTAGACCATCCCTAATGGGCCCTAAGGCTCTGAATTGTCCCTTTGACCTGCTTTTTTTCTTCTTCCCAGCGACTCTTACATCTCTGGATATTTGCCAGCTTCCCAAAGAAGAAGGGAAATGTGCTAAATTTGTCCTGAAGTGGTTCCATGATGCTCCCAGCAGGAGCTGCATCCGCTTCTGGTACGGCGGCTGCGGTGGAAACCAGAACCGCTTCGACACCTATGAGCAGTGCATGAAGGCCTGCGGAGAATCAGGTACCTGTGGTTCACGCTTCTCCTCCGCTTTAATTCAGGAAAACTATTCAGTCAGCTGCATCATTTATGATTTATTATCCACTAGTTTTATCCTTCAATTAGATATTGATTAATGAATCAATGTTAACAATGAATCATATTGAATATCAAGCCTGTTTACATCGTAATGCAAACGGAAACTAATGGCTCAGCTTTTTAAATGCAGTAGAAGGTTGAATGATGCTGTTAATGTTTGACTGAAATAATCCAGTTTTACTGCTTGGTAACCAAAGAAGAAAGTTTTAGCAATGAGATAAAAGAAGCTTAGAAACAGCTCCACCTGTACGCCACGCACCGTCAGGCTGACAGTCGGCCCGATGGAAAAATCTCGCACAACTAGAGAATCGGCCCGAAAAGAGCAAGAAATTGCACCATGTACATCTGACTTTAGTTGAGTTTTAGCACCTTCTCTTCTGAGCAGACGTAAACGTTGCTGTTCCACATCGCCCTCACACCGACCGTCAACATGGCAGCTTCTGCAGCTTTAGCATCACTGAAAGCAGATATTTATGTTGTGGGGAACTATCACTTTTATCCCCCTTTGGGACCAGGCCTGGTCAATTCTATTCAGTCTATTTCTATAGATCCAATTCACATCATGTCATCTCAGGTCACTTTATAGAAACAATTCAACCAGATCATCCAGTCAGATTGATTCATAGTTTTCTATCTAAGGAAAACCAGCTGATTGCATCGACTCATTGACTCTTCAGCAATCCCTCACACTAAGCATGCTTGTAGCGACAGTGGAGAGGAAAAACTCCCTTTGAATAGAGATAGAATGAGCAGAATGATGAAAAAGGGGTCCCTATGTCCTCCAGCAGTCTAAGCCTATAGCAGCAGAACTATAGAGATAGCTCAGGATAACCTGAGCCACTCTAACTAGAAGCTTTATCAAAAAGGAAAGTTTTAAGCCTAGCCTTAAAAGTAGACAGGGTGTCTGCCTCACGGACTAAAACTGGTAGTTGGTTCCACAGGAGAGGAGCCTGAGAACTAAAAGATCTGCCTCCCATTCTACTTTTAGAAATTCTAGGAACCACTAGTAAACCTGCAGATTGAGAGCGAAGTGCTCTGTTAGGAACATCAGGAACAATCAGATCTCTGATATCAGATGGAGCTTGGCCATTTAAGGCTTTATATGTGAGAAGGAGGATCCAGAACAAAGTGATCATGGAGGGAAAGTTTGCACAGCGTTCGGTTCTAACTGTATTTTTCTTCTGCAGCACCAGTCAACCCAGGGATCATGGCCACACTGAGAACATAGAAGGCTTTACCTCTGTTTGGAGAACCATCCTAAACAGCCACCCTGAAGCGACGGTGGCAGCACTGGACTCACCACAACATGAACTTTAACTCCAAACTTCTTGAAGTAGTTTTTTTTGTTTTGTTTTGTTTGTTTTTTCACATGATAGAAGGAAGAAGGTTTGCTGTGTGAAACGTTTGACCTACTGGTGCTAAAAGTCTGAGTCTAATACCTGCAGCATGATGAGTCTGGAACCATGAAGAGAAAATGTTTAGGATTAGAAGCAGGAGTCTGTTGGACAAAAACGAGCAATCGATCCATAAAGCAGGACTTTAAGGTCCAGAGCAGTTCAGGCTGATTCAGTCCGTCCCTGCAGCGTTCACACAGCTCCAGAAACTCACCGCTCTGATGTAATGCCATGCTAAGTGCACTCCTGGATCCGTTTCCTCCTTTCAAGACGTTCAGCTATCTGCAAACGTCACTCTGGTTGTTATTTTTATTCCGGTTCATGAAGTTTACCTGTAAGTTTGTGTTTGGAGGAAATAAAAATCAAGACTTTGTAAAAAAAAACGTGAGCAAGTGAGTTTTTTTCCTTCTTCTGCGTTGATTTGTTTAATTTCCAACATTCAGACTCAAGACCCAAAGAAAGAAGAACTGATGATGGAAACCAGCCCAAAGGGGAGGGATTAGGACTGGTTTGGTCTCAGTCTGCTGGGAGAATCTAATTTAATACCAAATCAGAAAGGAACTAAAACTCATCTAAAAATTCAGAGTAAGGACCTGGTGGACGATACAAAGTTACAAAAAGAAGAGGTTTTCTTGTCTTGAAATTTGGATCAGGGAAATTAAGGGTTAAATGTTCAAAAGAGTTGTAGGTATTAATTGTTTTGGGAGTAATCAGTAAGTCCGACTGGAAGATTGTTGCTACTCCTCCTCCCCCTTGTTTTCAGGACACCACCTAGACAACCAGCGGTTGAATGACGACATGCGGCTAAACATGTCATCACTGGTCAGATCAGGGAGGGGACCAGAGAAAATTACGGAGTCCGACATTTTTTTGGCAAACTTACACACCGAAGCAACACTAATTTTAGTGACCTCCGATCGGCGTAACCGGGTGTCATTACCACCAGCGTGAATAACAATCTTACTGTATTTAACCTTATCCTTAGCCAGTAGTTTCAGGTAGGATTTGATGTCGCCCGTTCTGGCCCCCGGCAAACATTTGACTATGGTCCCTGGTGTCTCTAATGCCACGTTTCTGACTATGGAGCTGCCAATCACCAGAGTGGGCTTCTCAGTGGGTGTGTCACTGAGTGGGGAAAACCGGTTAGAAACGTGAACGGGTTGGGTTGGCGTTAGCCTCCCTGCATGCAGTTAGCCTCGCTGCAGGGAGTTAGCATCTCTGCGTGCAGTTAGCCTAGCCTTGGAGCTAAACCAGGTCCTGGAAAAGGATGTTTCTGGCGCCATGCGTCTCCAACTCCTTTGACCTGTTAATCACCTGCACATATCAGCACTGTGGCGGGAGGAGGTGAGCAAATACACTTCCTGTCACCTTCCTGTCACCTCTGGGCGGAGCTTAGCTGCACTCAGAGCTCTTCTAACCTTCTGTATTGCAGAGCAGCTGCTGCACAAGGACAACTTTTAACGACAGTCTATGGGCAAAGATTTTTGTGCCCAAGGGCAGAAATACGTCACCAATCAGAGGGAAAAATGGAATGACAGTTTACTAATCACTAAAGATTAAATATTTATCTTGTACATCTAAAAATATATATATATTGAAATGAAATATAGTAGAAATGAAATTAAAATTGTGTCATTTAGGGTCATTGGGTGGGTGGGGCGGCGCCCCAGCGCCCTCTATTGGCCAGAGGCCACTGACATCCATCCATCACTGTTGGTTCAAAGTCACATCAAACCTAAATGACTTTTATTGTGAAGGTCAAAGAACCAGCAGGGCTCCTCGGGTCTGATGTCCTTTAATCATTTTACTTCATGGACACAAAGACAAAGTTTCTGTCTCTGGAGTCAAACAGGAACTTTGTTTTCTTTAGAAAATGGGTTGATGTGGGACGATCAGCTGGTGGCAAACATGCTGCAGCCAGATGGAGACCTGCAGATGGACCTGGTTAGACGGAAGACGTCTCTGGGTTTCTGCTCACTGGAGGAATAAAACAATAGATTAGATTGGATCAACATTTAGTGAATTATCTCTGTTTGTTGGAGCTGCAGAACATTAAATCATGTAATAAAAGCTTCTTTGGAGCTTGTCATTCCTCTTCTTATTCTTATCTGAAATGTGAGATTAGATAAATCTTTTTCCTTCAGATGAAGCTCTAGAGGGATTATCTTCTCTGACTCAGATGGAAGGAATGTGTTCCTGACAGGAGAAAACATCTCAGTTTTTATGACCCTCGTGAATTTAACCAACAGGAAGTCAGAGCCGTTCTCCTCCCAACCTTAACTGGTATGTTTATCTGAAACCAGCGGCCAGCTGGGATTATCTGCTGGTGAAAGCAGGAGGTTTTAATTATCAACAACAGCAGCGAAGCTGAACCTCTGTTTCTCCTGAGGAACCTTCTGCTGGTCTTCAACCAATAAATTCACAGCGTCAGTAACAACTAAATCTGATTGGCTGCTGATTTTCTGGCTTTGATTGACCAAAGAGGAGCTGCTTTATTAATCTGACGTCTTAAATATGGAATCAAAAGTTAATTCATTAAAATTAAACCTTTTTCCTCAAACAAACGAAATCATCTGATTTCATAGAACTTCTCCACAGAAGCTCCGACGCTCCATGAGCCAGAGGCGGTTCTGTTTCCGTGGATCTGTTTTGGGAAATCAGTTGGACTGTTGGCTCAGCACTTCCTGTGTTTCCACGGGAGGCTGTGGGAGGGGGTGGGGGGGGGTCTTTGGTTGTGGTTTCTATGGTGAGCCAGAGGCTCTGGTGGGAGGAACATCACCCCCCCCCCCCCCCCCCCCCCCCCCGGCTGCCGTGGCAACATGGGCAGCCAGCAGCGTGAGTCATCAGTGGGAGGATGTGAGCGGTGGGGGGAAGCTGAGCTCCTCCATGGCGGTTTGACTCCACCGACGTCAAACATCAGCAAATGGAAAAACTGAGGAGTGGACCTCCTGCTTCTCCTGCAACAGGAGGAGGAACAGCAGGAGGTCCTGATCCTGATTCTAAACGTCTCCAGGAGGATCAGCAGAGTCTGCACCAGCAGCTTTAATGATCCAGAACTGCAGATCCAGACCTTCCTCTGCTGGGTTCAGCTCAGGCTCAGTCTAACTGGATGGAGAACATCTTCAGGTCTCGCTACAGATCATCTGTTGGATCTAGGTCTGGACTTTGACTAGGCCGTTCTAACTCATGAATCAGGTTTGATCTGGACCAGTGGCCTCAAACTCAAACTTCTAGATGTAGCTGGTCCCTCAGCCTCCGCTGCAGAATCAGGCAGAAAAACCAGCTCAGCAGCAACAGCCTCTGCTAACGAGTTCTACTGGTGAGCTTTGCTAACGGCTGCTGCTCATGCTGCGTCTGAAAGCTCCATAGAACCACATGTCCTCCTCTCTGCTTCCAGGATGCTGTTCTGGAAAACCTCTGAACCAGAACCTGGACTCAGACTCAGCTGGACTCTGGTTGGTCAGGAGGGAACTCCATGTTTTTCTGAGGGCTGTTAGATTACAGATGAACATTTCCAGATACGCTATCAGGAGCTCAGCCATGAGAACAGAGAATCCCTTTATTGTCCCTCAATCGTGTTTAAAGCAGCAAAAAGATTATAGAAAAAATGGTCACAAATATGGACCTTAGAAAAATCACAATAGGGAAGAGTTAAAATATAAACAATAAAATTCTGTAAAGTGTTTTAACAATATAAAACTGGAGAATAAATAACCAACATGCAGCTATGGACATTTTATGTGCAGAATGACAGCAGCAGGTTATTTAACTTATGGAGCTGGTTGGGAACAGATGGGTGTGAAGGGACCTGCAGGGGTTCAGGAGCTGCTAGTAGATCAGTAAACTATTCAGCTCATCTGTCCGTGAGAGCCGGTCTGGGGAACCATGGAACAAATGACTGGTTCTGGTTCCTCTGCAGATCTTGGATGAAAAACAGACGTTTCTGAAACTCAATCCATCCTCAGCTCAGAAGTTTCTCACTCAGCAGAACCTTCCAGAAAACCATCAAGTTCTGCCCCCCACATCACCCCGGTCCACATCACGGTTCTGCTGGTGGTTCTATTGTGGTTCTATTGGTGGTTCTATTGGGGTTCTGCTGGTGGTTCAACTATAGATAATTTTTCTGCCGTTCATGATGAACAATGGAAAACCACCTGTGGAACCACTTGAGGAACCACCTTTGGAACCACCTGAGGAACCACCTGTGGAACAACTTGAGGAACCACCTGTGGAACCACCTGAGGAACCACCTGAGGAACCACCTGTGGAACCACCTGAGGAACCACCTGTGGAACCACTTGAGGAACCACCTTTGGAACCACCTGAGGAACCACCTGAGGAACCACCTGTGGAACCACCTGAGGAACCACCTGTGGAACCACTTGAGGAACCACCTTTGGAACCACCTGAGGAACCACCTGAGGAACCACCTGAGGAACCACCTGTGGAACCACTTGAGGAACCACCTTTGGAACCACCTGAGGAACCACCTGAGGAACCACCTGTGGAACCACCTGAGGAACCACCTGTGGAACCACTTGAGGAACCACCTTTGGAACCACCTGAGGAACCACCTGTGGAACAACTTGAGGAACCACCTGAGGAACCACCTGAGGAACCACCTGAGGAACCACCTGTGGAACCACCTGAGGAACCACCTGTGGAACCACTTGAGGAACCACCTTTGGAACCACCTGAGGAACCACCTGTGGAACAACTTGAGGAACCACCTGAGGAACCACCTGTGGAACCACCTGAGGAACCACCTGTGGAACCACTTGAGGAACCACCTGTGGAACCACCTGAGGAACCACCTGTGGAACCACTTGAGGAACCACCTGTGGAACCACCTGTGGAACCCCCTGTGGAACAACTTGAGGAACCACCTGTGGAACCCCCTGAGGAACCACCTGTGGAACCCCCTGAGGAACCACCTGTGGAACAACTTGAGGAACCACCTGAGGAACCACCTGAGGAACCACCTGAGGAACCACCTGTGGAACCACCTGAGGAACCACCTGTGGAACCACTTGAGGAACCACCTGTGGAACCACCTGAGGAACCACCTGAGGAACCACCTGTGGAACCACCTGAGGAACCACCTGAGGAACCACCTGTGGAACCACCTGTGGAACCACCTGAGGAACCACCTGAGGAACCACCTGTGGAACCACCTGAGGAACCACCTGTGGAACCACTTGAGGAACCACCTGTGGAACCACCTGAGGAACCACCTGTGGAACCACCTGTGGAACCACCTGAGGAACCACCTGTGGAACCACCTGAGGAACCACCTGTGGAACCACTTGAGGAACCACCTGTGGAACCACCTGAGGAACCACCTGTGGAACCACCTGTGGAACCACCTGTGGAACCACCTGAGGAACCACCTGAGGAACCACCTGAGGAACCACCTGTGGAACCACCTGTGGAACCACCTGAGGAACCACCTGTGGAACCACCTTTGGAACCACCTGAGGAACCACCTGTGGAACCACCTGAGGAACCACCTGAGGAACCACCTGTGGAACCACCTGTGGAACCACCTGTGGAACCACCTGTGGAACCACCTGTGGAAACACCTGTGGAACCACCTGAGGAACCACCTGTGGAACCACCTGAGGAACCACCTGTGGAACCACCTTTGGAACCACCTGAGGAACCACCTGTGGAACCACCTGAGGAACCACCTGAGGAACCACCTGTGGAACCACCTGAGGAACCACCTGTGGAACCACCTGTGGAACCACCTGTGGAACCACCTGTGGAAACACCTGTGGAACCACCTGAGGAACCACCTGAGGAACCACCTGAGGAACCACCTGTGGAACCACCTGAGGAACCACCTGTGGAACCACCTGTGGAACCACCTGTGGAACCACCTGAGGAACCACCTGTGGAACCACCTGAGGAACCACCTGTGGAACCACCTGAGGAACCACCTGTGGAAACACCTGTGGAACCACCTGAGGAACCACCTGTGGAACCACCTGAGGAACCACCTGTGGAACCACCTGTGGAACCACCTGAGGAACCACCTGTGGAACCACCTGTGGAACCACCTGAGGAACCACCTGTGGAACCACCTGTGGAAACACCTGTGGAACCACCTGAGGAACCACCTGTGGAACCACCTGAGGAACCACCTGTGGAACCACCTGTGGAACCACCTGTGGAACCACCTGAGGAACCATCTGTGGAATCACCTGAGGAACCACCTGAGGAACCACCTGTGGAACCACCTGTGGAACCACCTGAGGAACCACCTGTGGAACCACCTGAGGAACCACCTGAGGAACCACCTGTGGAACCACCGGAGGAACCACCTGTGGAACCACCTGAGGAACCACCTGAGGAACCACCTGTGGAACCACCTGTGGAACCACCTGTGGAACCACCTGTGGAACCACCTGAGGAACCACCTGAGGAAACACCTGTGGAACCACCTGAGGAACCACCTGAGGAACCACCTGTGGAACCACCGGAGGAACCACCTGTGGAACCACCGGAGGAACCACCTGTGGAACCACCTGTGGAACCACCTGAGGAACCACCTGTGGAACCACCTGTGGAACCACCTGTGGAACCACCTGAGGAACCACCTGTGGAACCACCTGTGGAAACACCTGTGGAAGCACCTGAGGAAGCACCTGAGGAACCACCTGAGGAACCACCTGTGGAACCACCTGAGGAACCACCTGTGGAACCACCTGAGGAACCACCTGTGGAACCACCTGAGGAACCACCTGTGGAACCACCTGTGGAACCACCTGTGGAACCACCTGTGGAACCACCTGAGGAACCACCTGTGGAACCACCTGTGGAACCACCTGTGGAACCATCTGTGGAACCACCTGTGGAACCACCTGAGGAACCACCTGTGGAACCACCTGAGGAACCACCTGTGGAACCACCTGAGGAACCACCTGTGGAACAACCTGAGGAACCACCTGAGGAACCACCTGTGGAACCACCTGTGGAACCACCTGTGGAACCACCTGTGGAACCACCTGAGGAACCACCTGAGGAAACACCTGTGGAACCACCTGTGGAAACACCTGTGGAACCACCTGAGGAACCACCTGTGGAACCACCTGTGGAAGCACCTGAGGAACCACCTGAGGAACCACCTGTGGAACCACCTGTGGAACCACCTGAGGAACCACCTGAGGAACCACCTGAGGAACCACCTGTGGAACCACCTGAGGAACCACCTGTGGAACCACCTGAGGAACCACCTGTGGAACCACCTGAGGAACCACCTGTGGAACCACCTGTGGAACCACCTGAGGAACCACCTGTGGAACCACCTGAGGAACCACCTGTGGAACCACCTGAGGAACCACCTGAGGAACCACCTGTGGAACCACCTGAGGAACCACCTGTGGAACCACCTGTGGAACCACCTGTGGAACCACCTGAGGAACCACCTGTGGAACCACCTGAGGAACCACCTGTGGAACCACCTGTGGAACCACCTGTGGAACCACCTGAGGAACCACCTGTGGAACCACCTGAGGAAACACCTGTGGAACCACCTGAGGAACCACCTGTGGAACCACCGGAGGAACCACCTGTGGAACCACCGGAGGAACCACCTGAGGAACCACCTGTGGAACCACCTGTGGAACCACCTGTGGAACCACCTGAGGAACCACCTGTGGAACCACCTGTGGAAACACCTGTGGAACCACCTGAGGAACCACCTGTGGAACCACCTGTGGAACCACCTGAGGAACCACCTGTGGAACCACCTGTGGAACCACCTGAGGAACCACCTGAGGAACCACCTGAGGAACCACCTGTGGAACCACCTGTGGAAACACCTGTGGAACCACCTGAGGAACCACCTGAGGAACCACCTGAGGAACCACCTGTGGAACCACCTGTGGAAACACCTGTGGAACCACCTGAGGAACCACCTGTGGAACCACCTGTGGAACCACCTGTGGAACCACCTGTGGAACCACCTGAGGAACCACCTGAGGAACCACCTGTGGAACCACCTGTGGAACCACCTGTGGAACCACCTGTGGAACCACCTGAGGAACCACCTGTGGAACCACCTGTGGAAACACCTGTGGAACCACCTGAGGAACCACCTGAGGAAGCACCTGAGGAAGCACCTGAGGAACCACCTGAGGAACCACCTGTGGAACCACCTGAGGAACCACCTGTGGAACCACCTGAGGAACCACCTGTGGAACCACCTGAGGAACCACCTGTGGAACCACCTGAGGAACCACCTGTGGAACCACCTGTGGAACCACCTGTGGAACCACCTGAGGAACCACCTGTGGAACCACCTGAGGAAACACCTGTGGAACCACCTGAGGAACCACCTGTGGAACCACCGGAGGAACCACCTGTGGAACCACCGGAGGAACCACCTGAGGAACCACCTGTGGAACCACCTGTGGAACCACCTGTGGAACCACCTGAGGAACCACCTGTGGAACCACCTGTGGAAACACCTGTGGAACCACCTGAGGAACCACCTGTGGAACCACCTGTGGAACCACCTGAGGAACCACCTGTGGAACCACCTGTGGAACCACCTGAGGAACCACCTGAGGAACCACCTGAGGAACCACCTGTGGAACCACCTGTGGAAACACCTGTGGAACCACCTGAGGAACCACCTGAGGAACCACCTGAGGAACCACCTGTGGAACCACCTGTGGAAACACCTGTGGAACCACCTGAGGAACCACCTGTGGAACCACCTGTGGAACCACCTGTGGAACCACCTGAGGAACCACCTGAGGAACCACCTGTGGAACCACCTGTGGAACCACCTGTGGAACCACCTGTGGAACCACCTGAGGAACCACCTGTGGAACCACCTGTGGAAACACCTGTGGAACCACCTGAGGAACCACCTGAGGAAGCACCTGAGGAAGCACCTGAGGAACCACCTGAGGAACCACCTGTGGAACCACCTGAGGAACCACCTGTGGAACCACCTGAGGAACCACCTGTGGAACCACCTGAGGAACCACCTGTGGAACCACCTGAGATGTTTCTGAATGTTTTGAACCTGAAGCTGGTGAGGAGGAGAACATTTCCTGTTATTTTTAGGTTTAATTAAAATCGGCTGAATGAAGGAGAATCAGGCGTCATCTTTTCCATCTCCTTCCTCTCATTTCTTCAGCCTGAATCAGCTTCGTCTATCAGCCCATTATTCTGTGGAGGATGCAGATGTTTGTTCCTCTAAATGTTCTAGATGTTCTGCCCCCCCACCCTGGAGGCGACAATGTCTTTGCTCTGGGGAACAGCGCCCCCTGCTTGTTGCCTCCTTCCCTCTGCTCTGATGTCATGTAGTTTAACACACATCTCTGCAGCTTCTCTACTGTTACCCACTCTTTACTCCATCCAGACAGTGTCTTGCCCACGACCAAAATCTAATAAATTAGCAAATATTCCCAAAGGAGTAAATCATGATAATCTAATTAAAATCAAAATAACTCCAATTGGGGAAAAAGTTAAAACAATTAAATGTGGTCTGTTTAACATAAGATCGCTTTCCTCTAAAAGTCTACTAGTTAATGACTTGATTTGTGATAATCACATTGACTTGTTTTGCCTTACAGAAACCTGGCTGCAGCAAGAGGATTATGTGAGCATAAATGAGGCAACTCCTTCAAGCTATTTAAATTTTCACATCCCCAGAAGTTCTGGGCGAGGAGGAGGAGTAGCAACAATCTTCCAGTCTGACTTACTGATTACTCCCAAAACAGTTAATACCTACAACTCTTTTGAACATTTAACCCTTAATTTCCCTGATCCAAATTTCAAGGCGAGAAAACCTCTTCTTTTTGTAACTTTGTATCGTCCACCAGGTCCTTACTCTGAATTTTTAGATGAGTTTTCAGAGTTCCTTTCTGATTTGGTATTAAATACTGACAGGGTCATCATAGTGGGAGATTTTAACATCCATGCTGACATTGAAGGCGATAGCTTAAGAGCAGCCTTTAATGCTATCTTAGACACTATTGGCTTTGTTCAAAATGTGAATAGTCCCACGCATTCTCATCTTCATACTTTGGATCTTGTGCTGACATACGACATAGAATGTGAAGAAATAACAGTATTTCCTCACAACCCTGTCCTCTCTGACCACTTTCTAATAACCTTCAGGATTACTTTAACAGAGTTCTCCTCCCCCAAAAGAAGGTTCAATTTTAGTAGATCTTTATCAGATAGTGCAGTTATAAATTTTAAAGAATCTGCTTCACTTTCTCTCTTCTCTGTGTCCCTGAGCAGTGCTGCAGAGTGCAAAAGCTTAGCTTATTCCCCTTCACAGGTTGATGATTTTGTTGAGGGGGTTGCTAGTTCTCTGCGTATTGCCTTAGACAACGCAGCTCCTTTGAAAATGAAAACCGTTAAAAATAGAAAGCTTGCTCCTTGGTTTAATGCAGAGCTGCGTACTTTGAAGCAAAATGCTAAGAAACTGGAGAGAAAATATCGCTCCACAGGCCTGCGAGAATCCTTCCTAGTCTGGAAAAATGGTTTACTGCTGTATAAGAGGACCCTTTGTAAAGCAAGAGCAGCATACTTCTCCTCATTAATAGAGGAGAATAAGAATAATCCTAGATTTCTTTTTAATACAGTTGCCAAACTCACCCAGAGCCATAGCTCTGTTGAACCGTCCATTCCACCTGCTCTTAGCAGCAATGATTTTATGGGATTCTTTATAAATAAGATTGATCTTATTAAAAATAAAATCATAAGCACTCCTCTATCTGCGATTGTACCTGAGGTAGTCATGGAATCTGAACCGGGTTTAGACTGCTTTGATCCAGTTGAACTTTCTGAATTAGCAAAATTATTGTCTTCATCTAAGCCTTCAACTTGTATGTTAGATCCAGTTCCAACCAGGTTATTTAAGGAGGTATTCCCTTTGATCTCCTCCTCCATTTTAGATGTGATTAATCTATCTCTGTTACAGGGATATGTACCTAAAGCTTTTAAGGTTGCTGTAATTAAACCTCTGCTTAAGAAACCGTCTCTTGACCCAGATGACTTGGTCAATTATAGACCTATATCCAATCTTCCTTTCTTATCCAAAATTCTTGAGAAAGTAGTTGCCAAACAAGTTTGCGATCACTTCCACCATAATGAACTTTTTGAAGAGTTTCAGTCTGGCTTTAGAGCTCATCATAGCACTGAAACAGCTCTGGTGAAAGTCACTAATGATATTCTCATGGCCTCAGATAATGGACTTGTATCTGTGCTCGTCCTGTTGGATCTCAGTGCTGCATTTGATACAGTTGACCATAATATTCTTTTAGAAAGACTTGAATATTTTGTTGGAATTAAAGGAACAGCTCTAGACTGGTTTAAATCTGATCTATCTGATCGAATTCAGTTTGTTCATGTTAATGATAGATCTTCAACACGCTCAAAGGTTACCTGTGGAGTACCACAGGGATCAGTGCTAGGACCAATTCTCTTTACTTTATACATGCTCCCAATCAGTAGAATTATTAGACAGCATGGGATTAATTTCCACTGTTATGCTGACGATACCCAGCTATATCTGTCTATAAATCCAGATGAAGCTAACCCATTACATAGATTACAGGCATGTCTTGAAGACATAAAAACCTGGATGACTCTTAACTCTCTGCTCCTGAATGCAGACAAAACAGAAGTTATAGTCTTTGGACCAGAGTCTCTGAAAAAGAAGCTGATTAGCCAGTCACTTCATTTGGATGGGATTAAACTGATTTCAGATAATAAAGTAAAAAATCTTGGTGTTATTTTTGATCAGGACCTGTCATTTAAATCCCAGATCAAAGAGGTTTCTAGAATTTCCTTCTTTCATCTGAGGAATATTGCAAATATGAGAAATCTCCTGTCCTGGGGTGATGCTGAGAAACTAGTCCATGCATTTGTTACTTCAAGGCTGGACTATTGTAATTCTTTACTATCAGGAAGTCCACAAACTGTAGTTAAAAGCCTTCAGCTGATCCAAAATGCTGCAGCCAGAGTTCTGATGAAAATGAAAAAGAGAGATCATATCTCTCCTATCCTCGCTTCTCTTCATTGGCTTCCTGTTAAATCAAGAATAGAATTTAAAATCCTCCTTCTCACATATAAAGCCTTAAATGGCCAAGCTCCATCTGATATCAGAGATCTGATTGTTCCTTATGTTCCTAACAGAGCACTTCGCTCTCAATCTGCAGGTTTACTAGTGGTTCCTAGAATTTCTAAAAGTAGAATGGGAGGCAGATCTTTTAGTTCTCAGGCTCCTCTCCTGTGGAACCAACTACCAGTTTTAGTCCGTGAGGCAGACACTCTGTCTACTTTTAAGACTAGGCTTAAAACTTTCATTTTTGATAAAGCTTATAGTTAGGGTGGCTCAGGTTATCCTGAGCTATCTCTATAGTTCTGCTGCTATAGGCTTAGACTGCTGGAGGACATAGGGACCCCCATTTCATCATTCTGCTTCATTGTCTCTCTGTTCTCCTATTCTGCAGAATCTGTTAGTTCAATCTCTAACCTTCTGCTCTCTCTGCTTTTCCTCAGAGTAGCTTTGCCTCGTCTGTTCCTGTTTGGCTGTGACGTCATCCTGGAAAGAAACATCAGCTGTGCTGCTTCTATCAACACCCTTGTTTATAGATGTTGGAGATCGGCCTGTTTTCCAGTGTGGTCCTGTTTCTCTGACCGTGACTAAGTGGATGTGCTTTCTTCGTCCTCTGGCATGGGAGCTGCCTTGGAGCTCGTCTGCCTGGCTGTGTGTTTCCTGGACGGGGCCGCCTTTTACAGCTGCTTTTTGTATCTCTGCTTCTGTCTCCTTGAACCCCAGTCGGCCTCGGCAGATGGCCGCTCACACTGAGCCTGGTTCTGCTTGAGGTTTCTTCCTGTTAAAAGGGAGTTTTTCCTCTCCACTGTCGCTACAAGCATGCTTAGTGTGGGGGATTGTATTTGAGTCAATGAGTCAATGCAATCAACTGGTTTTCCTTAGATAGAAAACTTTGTATCAATTTGACTGTATGATCTGGTTGAACTGTAAAGTGCCTTGAGATGACATGTGTTGTGAATTTGGCGCTATATAAATAAACTGAATTGAATTGAATTGAATAACCCTCCCTCTGCTTGGTAACCATGACGACGATCTAACTAACAGAGAGCTCAGTTTGGAGGCGCCGTTCTCCAGCTGCTCCTGGAGATCCTGCGGTTCTTAGGGAACCTGAGAGGTTTTAAAAGTTCCTCAGGTTGAAAGTGGACTCTGTCTTTCAGAGCTCAGACCTGAGCAGAACGTTGGCGGAACCATGAGCAGGATGCAGAACCAGAGCAGCAGGACGGTTCTATGAAGGTTTGATTCCTTTAGGAGAAGCAGAGGAAACGTCTGTGACTCCATGTCTCTGGAATGCGCTGTAATGTGAAGCAGAGGCCTCTGCAGCAGAACCAGGCTGATAAATCATTCCTCTCTGCGGCAGAGAGACACACTCTTTGTTCCTCTGAGTTCCTGCAGCTGAGAGAAGAACGGAGGAAGGAGGCCCCCGCCATGTGGCACTGGGGGCCACAGAGAGAGCAGCTCAGGGCTGTTCTGGTTACTCAGCTGAAAAAAAAATCTACAATATGTCAAAATGTAAAGAATAAAGCCTTCCTCCCCCTTCATCACGTTCAGAAGTTTAAGGACATAAAGAGTTTTTAGATGTCTGCCGCTCAGTCTGCTGCTGGGTCTACAGCGGTCGCTATGGTAACAGTTTGATGCTCTGCCAGCTGTTAGTGAATTATTTTATCAGATGCAGGAATCTGATGAAAAATCCTCCTTGATCTTTGCTGCAGAGAGTTTCCTCTATGAGATCAGAAATCAGTCTGTTGATCCTCAGAAATAAGTTTAATATTAATAAATTTATGTTTGTAAAGGATACAGTGATAAAGGGTCACATAAGAAGAGATTTCAACCATGAGAAGATGAAAATGGATGGTCCTTGGCTGGTCCTTGGCTGGTCCTTGGCTGGTCCTTGGCTGGTCCTTGGCTGGTCCTTGGCAGGTCCTTGGCTGGTCCTTGGCTGGTCCCTGGCTGGTCCTGGCTGGTCCTTGGCTGGTCCTTGGCTGTCCTTGGCTGTCCTTGGCTGTCCTTGGCAGGTCCTTGGCTGGTCCTTGGCAGGTCCTTGGCTGGTCCTTGGCTGGTCCCTGGCTGGTCCCTGGCTGGTCCTTGGCTGGTCCTTGGCTGGTCCCTGGCTGGTCCTTGGCTGGTCCTTGGCTGGTCCTTGGCTGGTCCTTGGCTGGTCCTTGGCAGGTCCTTGGCTGGTCCTTGGCAGGTCCTTGGCTGGTCCTTGGCTGGTCCCTGGCTGGTCCCTGGCTGGTCCCTGGCTGGTCCTTGGCTGGTCCCTGGCTGGTCCTTGACTGGTCCCTGGCTGGTCCTTGGCTGGTCCTTGGATGGTCCTTGGCTGGTCCTTGGCAGGTCCTTGGCTGGTCCTTGGCTGGTCCCTGGCTGGTCCCTGGCTGGTCCCTGGCTGGTCCCTGGCTGGTCCCTGACTGGTCCTTGGCTGGTCCTTGGATGGTCCTTGGCTGGTCCTTGGCAGGTCCTTGGCTGGTCCTTGGCTGGTCCCTGGCTGGTCCCTGGCTGGTCCCTGGCTGGTCCCTGGCTGGTCCCTGGCTGGTCCCTGGCTGGTCCCTGGCTGGTCCCTGACTGGTCCCTGGCTGGTCCTTGGATGGTCCTTGGCTGGTCCTTGGCAGGTCCTTGGCTGGTCCTTGGCTGGTCCTTGGATGGTCCTTGGCTGGTCCTTGGCTGGTCCTTGGATGGTCCTTGGCTGGTCCTTGGCTGGTCCCTGGCTGGTCCCTGGCTGGTCCCTGGCTGGTCCCTGGCTGGTCCCTGGCTGGTCCTTGGCTGGTCCTTGGATGGTCCTTGGCTGGTCCTTGGATGGTCCTTGGCTGGTCCTTGGCAGGTCCTTGGCTGGTCCTTGGCTGGTCCTTGGCTGGTCCCTGGCTGGTCCTTGGCTGGTCCCTGGCTGGTCCTTGGCTGGTCCCTGGCTGGTCCTTGGCTGGTCCTTGGCTGGTCCCTGGCTGGTCCTTGGCTGGTCCCTGGCTGGTCCTTGGCTGGTCCTTGGCTGGTCCTTGGTTGGTCCTTGGCTGGTCCTTGGATGGTCCTTGGATGGTCCTTGGCTGGTCCTTGGCAGGTCCTTGGCTGGTCCTTGGCTGGTCCCTGGCTGGTCCCTGGCTGGTCCCTGGCTGGTCCTTGGCTGGTCCCTGGCTGGTCCTTGACTGGTCCCTGGCTGGTCCTTGGCTGGTCCCTGGCTGGTCCCTGGCTGGTCCCTGGCTGGTCCTTGGCTGGTCCTTGGCTGGTCCTTGGCTGGTCCCTGGCTGGTCCCTGGCTGGTCCCTGGCTGGTCCTTGGCTGGTCCTTGGCTGGTCCCTGGCTGGTCCTTGGCTGGTCCTTGGTTGGTCCTTGGCTGGTCCCTGGCTGGTCCTTGGCTGGTCCCTGGCCAGTCCCTGGCCGGTCCTTGACTGGTCCCTGGCTGGTCCTAGACTGGTCCCTGGCTGGTCCTTGGCTGGTCCCTGGCCAGTCCCTGGCTGGTCCTTGACTGGTCCCTGGCTGGTCCTTGACTGGTCCCTGGCTGGTCCTTGGCTGGTCCTTGACTGGTCCCTGGCTGGTCCTTGACTGGTCCGTGGCTGGTCCTTGGCTGGTCCCTGGCTGGTCCCTGGCTGGTCCTTGACTGTTCCCTGGCTGGTCCTTTGCTGGTCCTTGGCTGGTCCCTGGCTGGTCCCTGGCTGGTCCTTGGTTGGTCCTTGGCTGGTCCCTGGCTGGTCCCTGGCTGGTCCTTGGCTGGTCCCTGGCTGGTCCTTGGCTGGCCCCTGGTTGGTCCTTGGCTGGTCCTTGGCTGGTCCCTGGCTGGTCCTTGGCTGGTCCTTAGCTGGTCCCTGGCTGGTCCCTGGCTGGTCCCTGGCTGGTCCCTGGCTGGTCCTTGGCTGGTCCCTGGCTGGTCCTTGGCTGGTCCCTGGTTGGTCCTTGGCTGGTCCTTGGCTGGTCCCTGGCTGGTCCTTGGCTGGTCCCTGGCTGGTCCCTGGCTGGTCCTTGGCTGGTCCCTGGCTGGTCCCTGGCTGGTCCTTGGCTGGTCCCTGGCTGGTCCTTGGCTGGTCCCTGGCTGGTCCTTGGCTGGTCCTTGGTTGGTCCTTGGCTGGTCCTTGGCTGGTCCCTGGCTGGTTCCTGGCTGGTCCCTGGCTGGTCCTTGGCTGGTCCTTGGCTGGTCCCTGGCTGGTCCTTGGCTGGTCCCTGGCTGGTCCTTGGTTGGTCCTTGGCTGGTCCTTGGCTGGTCCCTGGCTGGTCCTTGGCTGGTCCCTGGCCAGTCCCTGGCTGGTCCTTGACTGGTCCCTGGCTGGTCCTTGACTGGTCCCTGGCTAGTCCCTGGCTGGTCCTTGACTGGTCCCTGGCTGGTCCTTGACTGGTCCCGGGCTGGTCCTTGGCTGGTCCCTGGCCAGTCCCTGGCTGGTCCTTGACTGGTCCCTGGCTGGTCCTTGACTGGTCCCTGGCTGGTCCTTGGCTGGTCCCTGGCCAGTCCTTGGCTGGTCCTTGACTGGTCCCTGGCTGGTCCTTGACTGGTCCGTGGCTGGTCCTTGGCTGGTCCCTGGCCAGTCCCTGGCTGGTCCTTGACTGGTCCCTGGCTGGTCCTTTGCTGGTCTTTGGGTGGTCCTTGGCGGATCATTGACTGGTGCTTGGCAGGAACATGAGAGGGAGTCCGGAGCAAAATCCAGGACGTAGGGAACCAGAGGATTCGTCTTGTAACGTCAGAGCATGGGTGAGGAATCAACACGAGAGGAAGCTAAGGGAGCGGAAGTGGGAACATGGGAGACGCAGGAGGCAAAGATGAGCACGGGAAAAAGGTAAGCTGTCGTGAGAGAGTGACCACTGAGGCGTACCACAACAGTTAACACTCTGGCATCCTCCTGCTGGCCGAGGGCACTTCTTATTGACTTATGAAATACTCTTTTTTTCCACTTTTACCCGATGTATTCCAGCATCCAGCTGCCATGCACGTGGGCATTGTCAGTTTCACTATAGCTCTGGTGAATTTCAATGGTGAAGTCCTCTGGAAATCTTCAATAATTGTTGTTGATTGCAGATGTGTCTAGTAGTTCCCATTGATTTAGCTTGGAAAGCGGGGAGAATGGCGCTAGGCTTACCGCACCGTGACGTCACTGCTGGAAGATGGCAGGAGGGAGGGGCTACTAGATTTGGGGGAAAATGGCCGCTCCCAGACTCAGTGATCGCCACGAAAATGATTGTTTTTCAATCTAAAGCCAGATAACATTTCAATGTGTATTAGGAGAAGTGAGACTGCAGATCAGACTGGTTCACTTTCAACCTTCATTATGAGGCAGGCCATCATTAAATTAACCTTTTGTTATTGGTAACAATAATGAGATCACAAACATTTTGCACTGCTAACTTTTAAAAAGAAACTGAGTAATCTAATCATGGAGGAAACAGATCATTCATTAGTCTATTAGCCTGTGCTGCACAGGGCCCCCGGCCTGCCGCCTCAATGACACCGCCAAGCAAGTTTGGTTGTGGCCGGTTTGTGGGAAGCATCTTGTTAACCAGTTAGCAACTTAGTGCTAGCAGGTTCCCAATGGGAAATTCCATTGGGACCAAGTAGCACTAAATTGGTGCCTTAGAAACGACGCTGTCAAGGAACGCTATGGACAGCGGAAACATGCAAGAGGAGGAGAGTTTAGTGTCGGAGGTCGTGGATGAGTCTCCTCCGTCATCCATTTTTTATTTAGAGGAGGAAAGCGGGGACGAAGATGTTGTGGAAGAGGACGCCAGGGCGGCAGAAGCTTGGTTTGGTGTAGAAGGCTTCCAGCCGTACATGTTTGAGCCCTTGCCTCGCAACGCTGCCAGTTCTGTTAGCTCTACGCCTGCCGAAGACACAGACGTCCATCCCCGTGAACACTGGGACGCAACTCAATGGGAAAGGAAAGGATTCTGGTTTCAACCGTTGCGTATATTAGCTGCGACATATGAATCAAGATGCTATGACTGAAAACATTTGATTGACAGATGACCGTTGATATCTGATTGGCCGAATTTAGGAGTTCAGGCTGACGTAGAACTAACTGGCCTGCAGAAGATAACGGAAAAAAACACAGATTTAAGACGGGATTTTTTTTTTATAGAAATTTTCTAAATTTTGGAACAATATGGTCTGATAAAGAGAATATTTATATACATGCTTAAGCCAGAATGATTTGACATTAAATCAGGGGTCTTCAACATTTTCCAGGCCAAGGATCCCAAGCAGATGGCGAGATGGAGCGGGGACCCCTTAATTATATATATAGTATGAAATAGTGTTCTATCAAACTGGTCCTATAGTCACTCTATTACAGATGGAGTAATGTAACTAAAGTAATCCCTCCCTGGGATTATTAAAGTATTTCTGCTTCCTGGTTGATGGGACAGGTGTTGTGAATGAAACGGTGTCCAGCTTAAAGAGCTCCTGTGTGTCGCTGAATGTGAGCATTGATGATTGAAAGACATCTTCTGCCTCCATTTATCTGTTTACTGCAGTCTGTTGGATTCATGTTAATGTGGATTTAAAGACATTTCAATTAGTGGAAAAAACTGCAGGAGGGGGAAAATATAGAAAAACAAAAAATAAAATAAAAAAATCAACCAAAACTTTCATGACCCCCATGTAGTACCTCGGTGGACCCCCTAGGGGTCGCGGACCCCCTGTTAAAAACCTCCGCATTAAATTAAGGCCACCCTGAGAGAGCTATAGCCGCTGCAGATGGAGCGTCAGTGAGTTTCCAGCTGTTTCCACAGCTCAGATGCATCAGCAGTGACAGCAGATAGTGAAGGGTTGGTGGTTGAGGAGCGGTCTGTCTCTGCCAACATGCAGCAAATAAAAACAGCAGGAGAGAAAAATAAAGATGGCCCGTACGGGGATCGAACCCGCGACCTTGGCGTTATTAGCACCACGCTCTAACCAACTGAGCTAACCGGCCTGACGTCAGACCTAGCCGAATTAAATAACAAAACCCATTTTTGTCCGTCTGCCATGACAGGACGGTTGCTAGACCTCCTCACCAACAGACCTCAGTCAGAACGCCTCTGATGTCATCAGTCCAAGCACAGGCCCCCGCTGTGAAGAACTTATTTTTTATGCACAAAACTAGGACAACCCCCCCCCCCCCCCCAAACTAAATGAGGAAAATCAAGCAGCGTGATTGGCTGTATGGACAGTGGAAACACTGAGTTTACTAAAGGAAAGCTGCTGCTGAGCGGGTTAGCGCTGGGAGAATGTTACTATGGCAACAGAAACAGAGGATGAGGAAACTGTTCATGAAACAGAAACTTTCCCTGGTTTGGAAACCTTAAAGAGTTTTCTGTAAACCTGCTTCATGAAGCTCAACATGCCGAGTAACGGCAGCAGCTGGAATAAACGCTGCTGCTGCTGCATGTTCTGATTATAAACCGATGGTCATTCCTCATGCTAGCTAGCTGCATCCATCAGAACCTGTTTGAACTCACTGTTCTGCTGGAAGACCAGGTTCCCACCGGCTGAGCCTAGATCAGGCATCCCCAAACTCCGTCCTCAAGGCCCCCTGTCCTGCAGGTTTTAGAGGTTTCCCTGCTTCAGCACAGCTGATTATAATGATTGCAGTAGAGAAAAAGCCTGTTAATCAGCTTTCAATTAAAATCAGCTGTGCTGGAGCAGGAAACCTCTGAAACCTGCAGGACAGGGGGCCATGAGGACCGAGTTTGGGGATGCCTGGCCTAGAACATCCCAGGATGCTTCAAAGGTGGAGCATTTTGGCCAGTTTTTGTAAAGACCCGCCCTCTCCACTTTAAACAAATGCACATGCTCGTCCCTGTAGCCGCGGCTAACAGGGTACGCCTGTTAGATGATTGCTGTTCGCATCAATCATACAAGCTAACTTTGCAAAAGTAAGGGGGGGGGGCATTACTTTCCCTCTAACGACCCCCCCTTTCAGAGACATAGACAGGTATGGGGCATTGCAGGCTAACAAAGAAGCCAAACGACCCCCATTCCAAAGGGGGGGACCCGTTCATCCGTTTCTATTTGCATGTTTTCTAACCTAAAACCAGGCTTTATTGGGCTGCTGGATAAAACCTGGAACTAAACGCTATTTCTGACATTTTGGATTGAAAAATCTTCCTGGATGGAAGAGAAACGTCTTCAATCTTGGAAACAAAGTCCAGAGGATTGATTTTTTTTTTTTTTTTTAGCTTTTTTGGATTTATAAAAGAAGATCTGCAATTTTCCCACTAAGACTCAGCAGCTTTAAATAGCTTCATCTGGTCTGTTCCTGTTTGGCTGTGACTCCATCCTGGAGAGAAATATCAGCTGTGCTGCTGCCATCAACACCTTTGTTTCTAGATGTTGGAGCTTGGCCTGTTTTCCAGTGTAGTCCTGTTTCTCTGACTGTGACTAACTGGATGTGCTCTCTTCATCCTCTGACATGGGAGCTGGCTCGGAGCTCGTCTGTTTCCTGGACGGGGCCGTCTGTGGAGCTGGTTGCCTTTTGTATCTATGCTTCTTTTTCTATGTCTGCCTCTGTGGTCAGTAAGGAGTGACTGCAGCAGCGATCAGAGGGTTCAGTCTGTGTATTTCTAAGCTGCTGTGGGTCAGACTGAACCCAAGCATTCATTTAATCTCATGAAGAAAGAAAGAAAAACTAAAAGTCAACGATTAGAAAGAAACATTTATTCAGCAGAGAAAACCTGAACAGGAGTTCTGATGAGCGGACCGGGTTCTGTTAGCTTACAGGTCAGAACCGCGGTTCTACAGGGAGACGCTAGGAAACACAAACACTGACAGAGACCAGAGAGCGCAGAGCTTCATCAGTCCCAGATTACGGTACCATCCGGGTCAAACCAGAACGTCATGCTTCTTCATCAGGGGGACCCGGCTCCTCTTCCTCAGCAGCAGACGCGTGGCGAGCCTTCAGTTCTCCAGGAACGCCACGTAGTCGGTGAGTCGGGCCAACTGCTGCTCGTTAGGAACCAGCGACACCGGGGGAGGATCTGCGGAGAGAAAGAGTGAGGGGGGGGGACAGCCAATCAGACGGCCTCCTGTGATCAGCTGATTTACCTGCCAGAGTTCAGATCAGATCTGTTCTAATCAGCCTCTATTTGTTTCTATTTAAAGGTCAAACAGAAAGGAGTGTTTCTAGAGCAGCTTCATGGTGTGATGGTAGATTATCCTTCCTGTTCTCTAGGTGGCGCTAAAAATGCTCAAAGTAATCAGCGGTTGAAACCAGAATCCTTTCCTTTCCCATTGAGTTGCGTCCCAGTGTTCACGGGGATGGACGTCCGTGTCTTCGGCAGGCGTAGAGCTAACAGAACTGGCAGCGTTGCGAGGCAAGGGCTCAAACATGTACGGCTGGAAGCCTTCTACACCAAACCAAGCTTCTGCCGCCCTGGCGTCCTCTTCCACAACATCTTCGTCCCCGCTTTCCTCCTCTAAATAAAAAATGGATGACGGAGGAGACTCATCCACGACCTCCGACACTAAACTCTCCTCCTCTTGCATGTTTCCGCTGTCCATAGCGTTCCTTGACAGCGTCGTTTCTAAGGCACCAATTTAGTGCTAGCAGGTTCCCAATGGAATTTCCCATTGGGAACCTGCTAGCACTAAGTTGCTAACTGGTTAGCAAGATGCTTCCGAGAAACCAGCCACAATCAAACTTGCTTGCGAACCTTCCGCCACAACAATCCCGCCCCCTAGATAATCGACCAATCACATTCACTTTATTCACTGGTGTAAAGTTGGGCACCAGTGGGAGAATTCAGAAATGCGACGTTTGGAACGGCCGCTTTAATGCGACTTTAATAAAGTGCCTGATGGCCATAAAGCTGATTTAAAGCATCGGTTAATGTTTTATTAAATATTTTATTAGATAAAACTGCGAATGCTAGCTAGCTGCACAGTTTAGCATAGCCGCAGCTGCAGACAGATTTCCACATCACTATGGTCGGGGCTCCAGAACAACAAGAACCGCCATGGATAACAGTCAGTTAGCGCAGGCGGGGACCCACAGCTGGAACCCCACCGGCCCCGGAGCCGGACCAAGAAAAACCACATCTGAAGGGCAATGGTTCCCACCTGGTCCCCGGACCTGTCGCTGCGATCAGATTACCAGGGGACCGCCTTCCCCATCCAGGCTCAGCTGCGCCGCACAGCCTGCTGTCATGAACCGCCAGCTCCGCATCGCAGACCGCCAGCCAACCCAGCCACCACGTGCCAACCTGTCACCCCCTCTTTAGACTAAGGGTTAGACTCTGGTTTAAGGTCATTAAAACTCAGCAGCATCTGGAAAATGGATCTGCATGAGATCAAAGAACATTTAGCTTTAATAAAACCTAAAAAACTCTGATTGCTTCGTATTCGTCCTCAAAGGATAAAAACTCCATCATGAAGGTGAATAAATATTAACTCGCTATGTAAAGTGACTAAACTGACGTCACGGCGCCTCAGTGGGTCACATGACCGAATGAGGAATTTATCTTAGAGAATTATTTTATGCAATAAAAACTAAATGCTGGAAAGTGTTTAATTTTTTACAAACTATCAAATGAGAAAATCTAAGTTTGTTTTCTATTTGACCTTTAATGAAATATTGTTTAATTTCAGCTGAAGGAAAAAAGTTTTCACCATCTTCTAAATAACTGATGGAGTTTAACTACGGAGTCAGAAAAGGCTCAAAGTGTTTGCAAACTTAAAAATCTTAGTTTAAAGAGAAAAAAATCAAAGTCGACATTTATTATCAATTTTTTACCTTATAATGCGAGAAACTAAAAAAGCAAACATAAATAAAATAATAAGAATTTAATCTAAATTCAGTTTAGTATTTTAGGTCTACTAAAATGTTTACACTTTATCTTTTTACACTTTATCTTTTTTTTCTTTATTGCAAATTTAGAGTTTATATTTTCAGATCAAATCGAATCTTTTTTCTTTTTTAGTTTCAGGATTTTTTTTAACACCTTCAGATTTTGACGCCAATCTGACGGGAGTGGGCGGGGAAACGTGATTGACAGCTAGCAGAGGGAGGGATGTCCCGTTCCATGAAGCATTCAGGGACTGTGGGAATTCCAACAAAAGATTTTGCAGCATTTATTTGCCTTTTTGGCAAAATCCTGAGAAAAATATTACGTTAAAGACATTTCCACTGGAACTGTCACTTATCATCACGCCAGAATGCATTAATATATATATATATATAAAAATAAACAGCCATGTTATAAACCACAAAACTTTCCAACAATCCGAAATAAATTCTACATCCATTCATGGAAAGATGGCGTCTGGACTGATTGGTTCCAGCGGTTATCTTTTTTACAAACTACATTATCACAGTCCTAAATAGTGCAATTAAGATTAAAATTAAAACTTTTAAAAGATCTGGTGAACTGTGATGTGAAATGGCGCTAAAGAAATAAACTGAATAGAATGAATAATACGTCGCCAGAAGAGTAATTCTTGTTTTAACATCTTTAAAAAGTTTAAATCTTCATTGTATTATTAATGACGGTGATAATGTAGTTAAAAAGATGAAACTGGTGTGGTTAGCAGGACGCCATCTTTCCTTCAACCCATGTAGAATTTAATAAAGCGTCGTTGATTTTAACGTGAAAAAGTTTGTTTGGAAAGTTTAAAAAATATCCTGAAATTTAAAAAAGAATTTAAAACTAAAAAAAGGAGGAAAAAAAACTGAAAAAGTTTGAATCTAAAACTCTAAAACTAGAATAAAGAAAAGAAATAAAAAGAGGAAAAAGTGTAATTAAAATATTAAACTGAATTATGAGTTTGTCAAACTGAGGGGAAGAATTTAGGTTAAATTCTTATTATTTTATGTTTGCTTTTTAGTTTCTCAGATAATAACATAAAAAATGACTTTCAATATCAACTTCTATTTTTTTCCTTTTCTAACTTTTATTTTTTCAGTTTCAACTAAGCTTTATGTGTCTATAAATAATTTGAGCTTTTCTGACTCCATGTTCAGGAGCTGGAGGGATTTCAGCGCGATGCTGCCACCTACCGGGCTTTTTGGGCATTACCATCCTGGTCGCTGGGTCAGCCTGCCAGCCTTGACTCACCACACCTGGGAAACAAGGAGAAGCATCATCAGCCAGCGAGCAGCAGGCGGGTGGAGCGGCTCCATCAGCGGCGGCCTCACCTTTCACCGCCTCCTCCACGGAGTAGCCCACGAAGGCGGCGAAGTCTTCCGCTGTGAGGGAGGTGTAGGCCTGCGCCACCAGGCTGTAGGCCCTCTGTCTGGTGCCGTCTGTGGGAGAGGTTCACATGGAGGACACACGTCAGGACCACACGCAAACAGGAAGTGGGCGGGGCTTCATTATCTGAGGTCCAAATGCAGGCGATCAATCAGAAGCGAGCCCCTGGAGGCACATTAATACAGGAGGGGAACGCTCTGCCTCAAGAGCACGCAGGGTAGGGGCCCCTGTGAGGGCCTCTGTCCCGCCTGCCTGACGTCCCAGAATCTCCTAAAACGCTGAACTTTCTATAGACTTCTACTATACAGAGAGAATTCATTCCAGAACGTCTGTCCAAACGCAGACGCATCGTTTCATGGAGATGACGCATCATTAAAGCTGCTCCCTTCAGGCGCATCGCTCCATTTTAGTTTTAGCCAGATTTTCCGTACGTCAGGCTAACGCCGGTCTAAAGCGTCACGGCGTGATTAGAGCTTGAACACAGATTTGGAAAAATAAGTCATGAAATTCTGAAAAACTTCTTGAAGAAAATGTTTGAGATGCAGATTTCCTACGATTGTATTTTTTCAAACTTGAAAACAACTCAACCTGAAAATACAACAAAATAAAAGGATTTTATCGGTTAAAAAATGTAAAAAACAAGAAAAATAACTTCTTGGATAAAGACGTGTTACAAAGTTTCATTCCTGAACTGATCAAACTTCCCCATCGAGGAAAACATGGAGCTGCAATGGAGCCATAAAAACTAAGAGGGAAATGAAGTGGGCGGAGCTTAGATGTGTGTGTGTTTGGGGTGGGGAGGGGGGGTGTATTGGGGTTTGTTGGGGCTGATTGGACACATAATACTGTGCTGCTGCATTCAGGGACCGTGGGAATGTTTCTGCTTCAGCTCAGGACAATCAGCCTGTTGGAGGAATGATGACATTATTGCAGCACTGATCCACTGATTGTCTGTTGGTAGCAGGCGTTGAAGTGAAGCTACCGGCCGCCATATTGGTACTCCCTAGTTAGGCCGGTCTGAGTATAAACAATCGGTGAGCTACAGCATTTAACAACAATGATGATCTCATTTTCAGGGACTAAAGACTTAAAATAAAGATAAATTCATCATTTTGCCACAAACCGGCTGTTAGATAGCATCATAGGAACCCGGTGAATAAATAGAGATCAGTGATGTGACCTTTGACCTGCTCAGCAAAGCAGCAGAACCGGACGGGTCTAAGCTTAGATTAGAGAAGCAGGTTAGGTTTTAAAATGAAATGAGAGACATTTCTGTTTCCCACGGTTCCTGAACGCACCAGCTGGGAATATTTAGCCCAGTCATCTAAGCCCCGCCCCCTAACCCAGCCAGCAGCGGCTGGAAACTGAAAAATAAACTTCAATCTAAAATTAGTTTGAAGCGTTTCTTTGAGTTCCTGAAGTTCTGAACAGAACCGGTCCAGTTTTCTCTAGCAGGTCCTGAACGGACCGACCCGTCAGAACCGTCTGGACTCTGTGGGTTTAACACTAGAAAAATCAGTTTTCCTTAGATTTCTTTAAGTGATGAATAAAAGGATTAAACTAAATGATGATGATGATGATGATGTGGCCCCTGAACCTCCCGGTTCCATCTGTGGAGCCGAGCGGCTCAGATTCCAGCCGGGTTCTGGTTCTATTTTAGGACGGTGTTTATCACTCAGCCTTCATCCTTTCAGCGGCGGGTCGGGTCGGTGCCGCTGCATTCCTCCAGATAAGCTGACAGCTTCAGGTCGCAGCTGCTGCGTTTATCAGCGCTTGCTTGGGTTGGTCTCCTAGCAACGGCCGGCGCCGCGGGGCAACAGAAACATTTGGACGAGGGGAGGCAGCTGGTTCTGGCGGTACCAGCCCTATTTAGAACCGGGCTTTTCTTAGCTCGCCTCTCTGACACTTCACATTCAGGTCGGAGGTGCTGAGCAAGATTTCCATGAGTGGGGGGTTTCATGGAGCCTATTCCTGGACGCCATCATCTCACCCCCTAAAATAGCGACCGACCCGGTGAACCCGGCGCTGAAACGCGGCGGGCGGGAGACAGAAGAGGCAGCGAGCCCAGAGACACATCTTTATTAGAGCAAAGACAGAAGCAAACGAACAAACATCTGATCTGAACCAGAATAGAAAAGTATAAAAAAAGTTCTGCTGACGTCAGCGCGACCTTTCACCCCTGACCCCTCATTCCTCCTCCTCCGCGTCTTCAAACTCCTCGTCGTCCGCCGCTCCAAAGTCCATCTTAGACAGCACCGCCTCCACGTGTTCCGTGGACAGAGCGAAGTGGTCCATCTTCTCGAAGCCCGGCTCGGGCCGCTCTTCGCCCAGCGAGGCCTTGGCGGCGTCCTTCGTCTGGGTGATGAGGCCCTTGGAGGCCAGCAGGAACTCGGCGGCGCCGCTCTGCTCCAGCGCCCTCACGGCCGTGTCCGTCAGCTCGGAGCTGGACTGCAGCCGCTCGCCGTAGCGCTGGGCCAGCGCCCGCAGCGCCGCCACCTTCTCGTCCTGCTCCTTCCCGACCTGCTCCAGCAGAACGGCCTTGCGCTCCTCCAGGACGGCGTACAGCAGGTCGAAGCGCTCGGCCAGGCCCTGCTTGGCCCGCTGGGCGTTCTCCTGCACGGCGCGGCGGGCGTCCTCCATCTGGTGCAGCAGCGCCTGCAGCCGCCCGTTGCTGGACACCAGCGCGTCGATGGCGTTGCTCAGCTCGCCCTTCTGGGCGTCGTAGATGGCGGCGAGCGGCGCCACGTCGCAGTCCTTGTGCTGGCCGAACACCTTGCACATGGAGCAGGTGGGCAGCTGGCAGCTCAGGCAGTAGATGTTGATGCGCTCGTCTTCGTGCTCCTGGCACATGGGCTCCTTGGACTCCTTGGGCTTCAGGCCGTCCGTGCTCTCGCCCTTCCCCTCCTGCTGCTGCTTGTAGATGTCGATGATGTTCTCCACCAGCAGGTTGCGCTGCAGGCCGTGCACGCCGTGCCGGTCCAGCACCACCTCGAAGCGGCAGGTGGGGCAGCGGAAGACGCCGCCGGAGAAGCGGTAGGGGTTGCGGGAGTCGTAGAGGTCGCTGGCGCAGCTGCGGCACAGGTTGTGCTGGCAGGGCAGGATGACCACAGGCTTGGTGAACATGTCCAGGCAGATGGGGCAGCTGAGCTGCTTCTCCAGGCTGTCCATGGGGCTGGGGGGCCGCAGCACCGAGCTCGTCCGCTGTAGGTCCATGATGTCTGTGGCTGTGATGAGAGCCGTCCTCTGCGTTCTATTCTGGGCCCGGCCCGGTCCGCCCGCTCCTTTATAGACGCCTCTCAGCTGGTGACACCCGATCCGCCTGCAGGACCTTTCCACAGAAAGCCCCCACTCCCACTGCGTCACATGTCCCCGTGGGCCGGGACAAACAGGCCGCATGTGACCGACCTGTAAACACGCTCCGGTCAACAGGATGTTTGTCCCAGACGTCTGTTCCAGCAGGTTCTGTTCTCTGCTTTACGCAAGACGGGTCGACCTCCAGAACCTTTTCTAAAACACAAACCCAGGAGTTTGGACCCGGTTCTAACCGTCCAGAATCGGCAGCATCATTAAACCCAGACACACTGCCGAGGGAACCACCAGGAGGTCCGAACCTCGGTACCAGCAGAACCGGCTGGTCGGGGTCAGAGGAACACGCTCTGAACTCTGACTGGACCTAAGCCCCAGCAGAACTCCTCTGGTTCTGGTTCCGTCTCATTTTCAACTCCATTTTTAATCAACCCAAAATGATCTGCAACAGAACCAACTCAGTTCTGTTATGGTGGCCCAGTCCAGCCCGCCAAGGACGCCATGAGGAACCGGCTGAAC